>NC_132938.1:8495000-8545000 GCF_034638445.1 Ciconia boyciana | reverse complement strand
AGAGGAAGCTGCCAGGAATGGGGATAAAACGTGAGACTTCTTGGGGCAAGGAAAGCCCTCACAGAAGAAATGCCTCACTTCTCTGTGAAAGTTTTTTCCCAGTGGAAAACTGTATTTTGAAATACACAAGCATTTAGTTTCATAGTAAAAAGCTGAAGGTTTTTTTATAAGGAGGGAAAAAAAGACACTTTCTGACTAGTTATTTCCTGGGCCAACAAGTTACTGCTTCAAGCTGAAGCTTCCTTAACATCTGAAGGTTTGGGTTCTGCTGAGAGTCCTACCATAAAGTCCCACATCATGGTTACAGCCTGCTTCTTCCCTAAATTTGAAATTTAAATTTTAAAACTAAATATTATTTGGATGTATTTTTCACCAGTTAGAAGGACTATGATAAATACTGAGATGAAGAAAATAGAGCCCTCAAACTCCTCTGCAGGTTCTTATATTCAGAGGTATTTCAACCCATAGTTTTGATGTGACCCCATATCTATTTAGAAATATTTTTTTTTCAGACATGTCAGAAATTGAACATGGGAAGACTACTTGAAAAAAATAATGACTTTGCCTCATGCTGGTAAAAGCTGCTGTGTCCCACCACAACCCTCCCAATAACCCAATAACCACAGCTCCAAGATTTGAAAAGGATCTGGACAAGCACCGCAGACAGGCCAAAGTGATAGCAAACCAAAAGGCCAAATGGTTAAACTGTTGTCCCATTAAAATCGCATTTGCCATAAACATATAAACTTGGGCAACTGCGTCTTTTTTAGAAGACGAACATATGCACATACGTTGTAATGGGATTTTCAAAAGCACTCTGCTCTTGTCAAAATGAATGGTAAGTCTATCAGTAACTTTAGGAAGAACATATTTAGGACTTGTGATAAATCCTTTGAAGTGCCCACCAACCATAGGCCATCTTCTTTAAACTTCATTGCTGAAGCTAAATGCTAAAAGTTCAACTTGGCATCTGACTGGGCATATTTCTGTGTAAGTAAGTCGATCTGAGTCACTCATACTAATTTGTTTTTCTAATTTCTTTGTCTTCTTTGCATTTCAATAATATCAAAGACAAATTCTCACCTCTCTGACCAAACCCCTGATCGGGGTATCAGAGGCTTTCAGCCACAGTGTCCCACAGTACAGAGCCTATTCTGCTGCTGGGTGCAAACCCTGGATCTGGAAACACACATGCACATTTATCATTCTCATAATTTGACTCATTCTATTGTTGTGACTAGAACTAAGCAACAAGAATAAATAAAAAAGGCATTTTGGAGGGATCAGACCGCATTAAGCACTGCTGACACCGATTCAGTGCTTTTTCTCTCTGGCATTTCCTCTACCACAGCCTTTATAGGTGCCAGAAAAAGGCATGTTTTGGTTTTGTCATCCCCCTGTGTTTGATACCATCTCCTGTGGACAGTTTTCGACAGTCATTTTCTTGAGTTCTATTGCAGAGACTGATGTTAGCTTCCCTTGTTCAGCTGCCTAGGCATTCCTGCTTCATAGCTTCTGTTCATCCATATATGTTCACGAAGCTGCTAAGTTCATTATTGTGCCTCTACAATTTACCCACATGAAAAATGCCATTTCCCAGCCCCCCATTTGACTCCATAACAATCCACCTCAGACATTTGTTATGCTTTGTATTTTATTTTAAATATAGCATTCACTTATTACTCTAATTACCCAAGGAATTCTCATATACTTTGAGCACTGTTCAATGTTAAGGTTTTTGGAGCAAGTTTACTTTTGGTCTTGTGTTCCATTTTCTAAAGGATTTTAAAATGGTGGGAGGAAAAAGGAGAGAAATCAACTAAGCAATCAAGTCATCTTTCCAGTTGTGCAGGGAATTATGTCAACACTGCACCTATTTAGTTTGCACACCTTTTGAATTATTGCTTCACATCTGCTCCTATATTCAAATTGTGCATCATCTCACATGGTCATCAAGCTTAACGATAGCACATCCTTGCTGTTACCATTGCTCAACTTACAAACACCCGTTAATGAAAATGACTACTTCTGTGAGCAGCAATGCTACCCTGAACAGGACAACTCATGGGAGTACAGCTGCTCAAGCATATCAGCGTCTGCAGGACAGGCTTTTAACTAGCCAGACGCATGCGCACGGTGCAGCATTGTTTAACCTCTGCAGATACAAACACATTTGCTACTGCCTCCAGTCAAAATATTCTTTTCAAATTTTTACAGCCTGAGTGTTTATTTTCAAATACAGCAAGGTACTAATTCTAAGAGAAGATTGTTATTGTCATTTAAACTTTAGACACTTTTGCTATCCTCTGTTTAAAAGCAATGCAGGATTATTTTAATTTAATAAATACGGATTCTCTTCAGCCTTTCATAACTTAGCAACAGCCAAGACAGCAAGTAATATAAAGCAATTAAAATAATTTATCATATAGTTAAACACCTCTTTAAAACTGTATTTTTGTTATTAACCTACCTATATGTTATTACAGGAGGATTTTATTCCCTAGATGTATTGAAAGGCATATAAATAGATAATCTGGGGCATATTTTGTGCTCAAGAATATGATGAGGATAGGATTAGAATAGAAATATTTGCCATCTGAGCTATAGTAGGCTCTATTAGCAACAGTTCAAATGAAACAAGAAATCCAAGGCATACAGTTATTGATGTGGGAGTGCTGCTAGCAGTATTTTTAATTATCATCATTCCGTGTTAACCGCATTTATAAAAAACAACCTTTCATATTTTTAATACCTTTCACCAAAAGCAACTCAAAAGTATCCAAACACTCATTTTTCTAACCTCTTTTTTTCTTTATAATAAAACCAGTAAAGGTCTATTATCCATGAACTTGCTCATTCACTGCACATTTCCATACTTTCCCATTCATTTTTATTGAAATCAGGCTGCAGTCCGAGAGACTCGCATTCCCATGAAACAGGGCAGACATCCTTTAACCCGCATGTATCACTTTGTGAGTGAGATATGATCTCTCTGTTCACTACAAGACCACAGTTTTGTTAAGAGCTAAAAAAGACATGGACTCATTTTCCCTTGAAGCTGCTGCCTCAAAACCAGTAGCAAACCAAAGCCATCGCTGCTGCGAACCAAAGGTCACGTTGAGAAAAATGAAATCATATATGAATAGAATAGGGCTCCAAAGCCTCACCGACAAATTCATTTTGAGGCTCGTGCTATCTCTTAGAGGGTGTGTGTGTATGAACAGTCTCAAGAGAAGCGTTAACAAATATCTCTGAATTCTAATGTTAGCACTGCTGCAGCATTTTAAACGTCAACAGCCTGATGTACAATATGGAATATGAATTTCTATTAGCAAGAGATTGCATCCTGTTTTACACTGCGAAGTTTGTTATCTGCTTCCCACCTTAAATTAGGACTGGCTGTGTATAGGTAGCAACATGTAAAACAGCAATATATATTCATTCATCAGATTCATTGCAGGGCATTTCTCAATTACTCTCAAATGGAGAAAAAAGAAACAATGTCCTTTAAGGGGAATGCTCAAAGTGCTCTGTCATCATTAATAACCCTGTATGCATTTAAGACAATAAATATTTATATTACAAATTGGGGATAGAGTTATATTGGAGAAATGCCCGTCTGCATGTAGCATAAAATCAGGAAAGTTTGACTTCACAAATTGGAGAAAGGGGGGAATAAACATATGTCCCCCACAAAAAAATTGTCTTTTTGCTGTTTTCATTAATTTTACTTTTAAAAAAAGTAGCCTTTCCCAGTGAAACAGAAAAACTGGAGTTGTCTGCTTTAAGCTTGGGAGAAAACAATATTTACTGTCATAGCAGAGGGATTCTGTAAGCAGTGAACAATGAATGCTTTACTCACACGGCTGACCCAGTATTTGCAGACACACTCCTATTCAATTCAGTGGGAATAGGAAGGCAATTAACTCATCAATTGCTCGTCATCAAGAACACAGAGCTGAAATAACAGCATTTATTAAAAAAAAAAAAAAGTTGAAGGCAGATATTCACTTGAATGTATGTTTATATTAATCTTTTTTTTTTTTAGCTAGAACTACAGGCAAAATATATCTTAGACCAGTTTTTCTTATCGCTGCAGTCTCACTTTCTTCACAAAAGAAGCATCCTGCTCTCTATCTTTTGCAAAGAGTGCGTATGCTCTGTGTGTAGGTACAGAGGGTTGCTTAGCGTGGCCTCTGCTTTTCAGAGCTGCGGAATGCTTTCTGATGTCTCTGTCTTCAATGGCAGAAATTGAGTACAAACTGAAAGCCGTGCTCCTTTAAACTTCTGCATTGGAATAAAAAAGGAAATTAAAAGTATGCATTTTTAAAAAATGCACACTGATAAATGCAGAAGCCTTCAGTAGACAGAGGTATTTAAAAACTGACAGATTTATGTATCAGTAGCATAATTCAGTCAGACCTACTACAAAGAAACTTCACTCCATAAACTCCAGGTCAAATTCATAATTTCTTTAAAATACCTTGACTTGACTTGATTCAACACTTGCAAGTGATAGAGAAGTCATTGCATCTAGCGTTAGTGGTTCTCCTGGGTAATTAACCTCACTGGAGCATTGTATGCTTCTAATCAGAATGCATCCAGTGCTCCTCTCCAGCCACCGGCTCTTCGTGCTCATTTTGTCTGAAAACCCACCAACAGTGAGAAACTGCTTCCATATGCAACTGCCTCTTACTATAAGCCATTTCTCTTATACCCTTTTTTGGACAAATTAAATAGATGGAAATTCCTAAATATCTCCAAAAAATACACCTTATACCTCAGTTATATTTTCAAACTTTTTTTCTGAAACCTTTCAATTTTTACTTTTTTTTTTAAGTGGCATAAAATATGGCTGTTTTCTCAGCAATAAATTCAAATATGTTGAATAGGCTGGAAATTACCTCTATTGAATAGTTTTCCTGGACAAAATTTCCCATTTGTAGCTACTTTTTCTGAAGTATAGGTGAAGCAGTTTTGATCCATTAGTAATAGGCTACAACAACTTTATCTACTGTTAATATTTAACTACATCACTGTCAAATACCTACGTAATTTTTCATGCCTTTTGTAGGAATCTTCTTCTCTTGAGGTTTCATCATATAATGTGATTTTTTTCTTTCTTCTTTCTTTTTTTTTTTTGGTTGTATCTTTCCAGAAGAGAAATGGAAAGGAAAGAGGCAAAGAGATAATGTAAAATGTAAGCTGAGCAGTGCATGGAGAAGAAACATTTTTATCACTTCATTTCATAGCTCTGTTTCATGGTTGGTCAGATTTTTTGTATAATAAATGAAAACTCAACAAGAAATCTAAATAAATGGCTGTTGGGTGAGCGTGCCTTCCTGTTCCCTGCCATATTATCTCCACTTAGGTCTCTCTTTTTTTTTTCCCCCTCCCACACATACTTTCTTTCTTGGCATAGTGGATACTGTTTAAGGGGCCTGGGCAGTGGAGCGATGCTGCACCTCAGTGGTCCCTTCAGTATTTCCGTGACTCCTCCAAGCCATTTTCAGGGATTGGGGCACACAGGACAAAAAGGAGGTCGCTGCACTTGCTTGTAACCTAAGTGGAAGAGATCTCCTGCGTCATGGACTGGAGACGCCTGATTTCACAGGCAACAGTGTTATTTCCCAATCATCAAGAACTATCTTAAAATCTTTTTGCTGTTGTTGTTTTTTTGCCTTTGTTCTGCTTCTAGACCATTCCAAAGACACTCTGTGGTCTACGTTTCCACCCAAGTACATTTGTGTGCCACAGTACCTCTTCAGCTTCATCTGCCACTAAGGTGTTTACACTAATGGACTTACATAAGCATCCAGATCTTCACTTTCCCTCCTTTTTCTCTGTTGGAAGGTTTTTTTCCTGATAATACTACAACATTTGCTTTTCAAGACCTGCATCGTAGTCAGCTGTGACCAACCAGCACCACAGCCTTGTTCTACCTCTCAGTCATTCCTAGACTGTATTGACATCTTCATTTCTAGTCCCTAGCCATGACCTTGTGTTTTGTACAATTTCACTGCTACCTCCAGTCCAAAAGTTATCAAGTTCTGTCTCTATGATACTCTGATCCTCCTCCAGTCTATAACCAGTCCCTGGTTTTGGTTCATCAGCAAACATTACCATAACCAACCTTCCTTCCTTCTTTCCTTCTTTCCTTCTTTCCTTCCTTCCTTCCTTCCTTCCTTCCTTCCTTCCTTCCTTCCTTCCTTCCTTCCTTCCTTCTTTCCTCCTGCCACAGTCACAGGTGAAAATGTTCAACAAGATCCAGTCCAGAAGTGACTCCTGAGCAACTGTCTGTCAGGTTGGCATTTCCCATGTCAGCATTTCTCACTTTTGTCCCCACTTGAGTGGGCTCCTGACCCACCCTCTAATCCTTCTGCTCATCCCTATCTCCTCCAGTTTAACTGATCATTACCCCATATCAAATGCATTACTGAAGTCCAGATAGATGGTATCTAGTATATTTCCTTTGACCAGAAAATCAGCTATCTTATCAAAGGAAGCTATCGGAATAGTTTGGCACAATCTACCTTTGGCAGACAGGAGATAGATGGTAAGAGGCAGATGGGAAGGGAAAAAAAGGAAACCCATACAGAATGCTGCTCAGCCTGGAAGGCAGTGACTGCGGCATGCTGGCACCATAGACACTGTCATTTTCCTTCAAATAGCATAACAGCGGAGGGGTTTAAGGAAGGAAGGGTTTGAAGGAGAAGAGTACAATAGCTTTGTGGGTAAATGGAGAACTCTTCCCAAATGAGGGGGATGGAATGGGGAAAAGCAATGAAGCTAATGATCACGTTTACCAGCATGGTTGTTGACACGTTGAATGATGACAAATGGCAAAGGTGAACAGGAAACACAAATAGTGTTTATTTTTCTCATAGGAGGAGAGCTAAGAAATCAAACAAAACCAAACAAGCCAGTTTTCATTTCACATAATATGTAATTAAAACAGGGAATTCATGGAGACCAAAAACTGAGGCCTGTATAGTTTATGCAGCTGTGTGGAAGAAAAGTCCACCAAGAGCTTTCCAGCAGAAAGATACAACCCTGTGTCAGAAAGTCCCTGCGTGACAGGCTACTGGAGCCTGACTGCAGCAAGCAGTCCTTGGTCTGCTTATTTTCTCCTTCTGCTCTTCCCTAGGACCTTTGCTCTTAGGTAGTTTTTTTTCTTTATTTAGTGGGAATAGGTTTTTCTTCTAATTTTCCACATGTGTAAAAGTTCAGAGATGCTTGAGAGCTTCCTATGGAGGTTCGACCAGCTTACATTTGGAGTCTTTCTTTTCATCCCAGGAACATGTCTGTGAGCCTCAGGCAATAAGATCTACCAGGGACAATCAGTGATCTGCAAGTTAGACTCTGCTCTGCCCTGCGCAGCTCCTTGGAAACCACTTGGTCTCGGCATACCTACATCATATCATGGAGCCGCCCATGGTGAATTATTTCCAATATCCCACTGCAGTCTTCTCTTCCTCTTTGAATCTACATCAATCACTTATGAAAGTATTTTTTTCTAACTGTGCCTCAGGGGCCAATGAGCCATGGTCACTTTACGAACGAGCACTTGAACTCATATTCCCCAATTAGTTTTATTTTACCCATTAAGGATTAATGTCCAAAAGCTCATTGGCTGGTAAAATGCAAATACTTTTACCTTGACAGGAATGCCTAAAAAATTATTTGGAAGTATATTCTATGAGGTCCCAAATGATTAGCAGTAGCAGTGTTCACTAAGACTAAAGACTAGCAAATAATAAAGTTACTATGCTAAACCAAACCTGCATTGTGCTTTGATTTCTATTTGAGGGCTGTACACAACTAATATAGTGCAGTAATACTAAAGCACTATTCAGTAAAACCCTGAGCAGTTACCATTTACAGTATATCATAGTCAGATGACAGCAGGAATGGTGGGAGTTCATTACAGGGACCATGAATTGTTGGAGGTAATTTAGATTACAATTTAAAGTTTAATTTAAAAATCTATCAACAAATGTGAAAGTGCTCGGGGAACATTTTAAAATGCACTTTAATCTCACCAGCACAAATAGCTTTTCAGAGCCCTAAACATCATCACCTGGAAAAACAGTAAAACTTTACTGCATCTTTAATTAAATTACAAACACAAAGGATAATTAACTTTTTTTATTTTTATTTTATTCATGCCATTGTTTCCCTTCAGAGTCAATATCTTCAAGTTGCAGGAACAGAATGTTATGAAGAAGTTTACAGCCTGCACATTCCCCCAGGATATTATTGCATCAAGCAGATGAAGTGCAATACACGCGCACGCACACACGCACACATAGACACTCACACACAGAATCGACAGAGGTACTAGAGACTGACTAAGATGTTCACCAAAGCATGTAAGAAGCTTGGTTTGAAAAAAAGAAGAGGAATGAATCAATCAGCCAGCCAGCCGAAAAGGGAAGGCAGACTCCGCTGTCCTCAGCATGTACTGCAGGGGCCACACAGTTCATACCATAGGACAACTGAGAAATTAAAATCCAGCCTGCTCAAGCTGGCCCCTCGCAGAAATGAAGCAATTCGCTCATGTCCTGCATTTACATTGACTTCCAAGGTCCCATCATCTCACCATTATTTCCTGGCATCAAGGATTCAGAGGGCATGTATCATTCTTCTCCATGTTAATCTGCAGGGCTGTACAGCCCAGTAGGGTTTGCTTCACAAGCAACTGCAAAACCAGGCCAAATTCTTAGTGGGAAAGGGCATTCCTGATGCCTCTGAGCTATTGTTTTATTTTAATTTTATTTTCATCTTGAACCTGTCTGGATTCAAAGCGGTATTGGACCATGACTCTACAAAGTGCCCTTGGCCAGCCCCCCCACCACTTGCTCATATTGCGATACATGCATTGGCGTTGTCTTTACAGAGGTTTATGCCAATGCATTCAAGAGCATGCTCATCTACACAGCCTTAAATTGTGGAGCATGTGAGAGAGACATAGAGAAAACATAGCCAGATGCTAGTATTTGCATAGCTTAAACTCCAAATCATAAATTCTTGATGTTGCACTGGCTGGTTAGTGATGTGCGTAGAACAAGAACAAGAAACTACTCTAACCTGATGGAAAGCTGTTGCTTGGAAAATTTTGCACAAACTGGGAGCAAGATCTTTAAAATTTTTGATGTTATTAAGAAGTCTGAGTTGAGTTCCTGAAAAAAATGAAATCAGGCAGTTTTGATTACTTCAGCAATGATGCTTAATTTGCCCTGAAGCCAACAGGACTACTCACTTGAGGAGAAGGAATAAAATCAAATCTGTTTGCTTTCATTATCAGTGATTTTACTCCAGGATATGCCTATGTATCTAAAAGCATTGACTGCAATCTGATGATATCTGGGCTAATCTACTGATTTACTACCATCAAAAGAAGTGGTCCCATTACTGCCCGCTTTCACCAGCTGCAGATCCTACTCTGGCCCGTCATGATGCCTCCATACTCATTTGGCCGTATGGTATGCAGATCCAATTTGCTAAGCCAGTGGAAAAAGTCTTTTTTGTTGCATTGGTTTTCCTCCAGACTGGCAAGGAAAATTATCTCAGAAGATGCTCATACAAGTAGCAAAAGGAGTAGGATCACCTGGAGCGGCAACAAACAAGACAGAGATTGTCCTCTTTCAGCTGCAGTGAGACATTACATCATTTCAACTATATTGTTTAAACAGCCCCTTTTGAGAGATCTCTTTTGGGGCAAAGTGCTGGCCACAAGAGAATTGGGGCTGTGAGCAGACACATAGCCTCTTGTTTGGTATCTCTGGGAAACAGGACTTCTGGGCCAGCTTTTTTTGTTACGCGATTTCATCAAAGGCAGAGTTACCCCGTCAATGATGCAAGCCAAACAGCTGCAAAGCAGTTTCAAAACAGAAGTCATGGCTCACTAATACAGCCACACAGCTTCCTTTTCAAAGGCAGATTGCTCAAGACATAGGCAAAATAAATTTGGACCTGTCTGCAAAATACTGTGTAGACATACCTAAAGAAACATCTGACTCCATCACATTTTTTCTACTCCTGGGGGGGGATCAACCAAAAATATTCCAAATTTTGGCTAACAGCTTAAGTCAAAGGAATAAAAGACAAGAACATATGTGTTCAGTTACCATGGGACTGAGCAGCTTTATGAAATCCCTATCATGAGCCTTTGCTGCCCTCTGTACATGAATGAGTTATATGCTCAAGGCATACATATCAACAAGCACTTTCATAAGAGGCACAAACACCCTTCTGAACGTGCCGGTCCTGCTCCCGGTCCCAGCTCTGCCGGCACTTACACACCCAAGCAATAACCTTCAAAATCACCAAGACTGCCTAAGACGACTGAATCTACTGAATTAGACAGTCCGCACGGCTCCTTGCTTACACACAGAGACAACTGTGTGGTATTGAGAGATCCCACAATAAGGTATATGCCATAAAGACAAAGTAATGTGTAAATATGTAAAATGAATATTGAAGGAAGGGGGCACAACACAGAGGGATGAGGGGGAGGGAGAGGGGCTGCCATCCTCTGAAAAAGGTGTAGGACCTCATTACGTGAGCAGAAATGAAGAAATGAACACAGAATAAAAGGAGCACCACACAAACTATATATCATTTTAATTAAAATCTACTATCTGCTAAATATATGTACAGCCATTGGATTTCCTGGGCCAATTGATTCAAATAGGTTTCACAAGGACTCACAGATAAGGAATTAAAAAATAAAATCAAGAGTTCCTTGATAACAAGCTGGAAACTGATCCCCTTTTGGGAAAGTCTTTATTTTATGTAAGTTAATATGGGAGGGGGGTGTTGATCATGGAAGACAAGCCTCTTAATTCCTTTCAAATAAAATGAGCAGGCATGACACGGTGCTATCACAGAAGAGAAAGAGCTGCCTGTGTGTATTAAACGTTAGTGCTTTGCCTGCTTAATTATTGGTTAATCTAGCAATTTAGCATGCTTCATTTAATTCTAATTAGGAGAATTAATAGGCAGGGAATAAAGATTTAAATAGACTGGCACAAAACAAAACTGAGACTTAAACTGCTCTTGGAAAATTAAGCTTTTTTTTTTTTTTAAATACAGTTCCTACAGCCTCACATGTCTCTCCTCAACAGCGCTGCTATCTTAGACGGGAGGGCTTAGGTCAAATGGGTGATTTTAAAATACCCTGGGCCCACTCCTCACTTGGCATCGATGAGTGGAGCCGTGCGGATTTACACCAAAGCCCCGGATCAGGGTGTTTCTTTTTGTTCCTCTGTCCCCCTCTGAATCTAGACTTTGGGGTTTGGCCTCTGAAAAGGACATATGATATGGTAGGAGATTACTGTAATATTTTTACACATCTCTCTCACTTTCTGTCTTTTTTTTAAGAACACTGGGGGTAGGAGATAATTTAGGAGTGACACCGTCCTCAGGAGTTACACACCATTCATGTTAAGTGATGCCTTAACTCGTGGAATTGTAAATTATTTTATTCCTTCCTCAGTCTGATGCCTTCTTTATTTTCTCTCTCCTGGCAAAGCTTTGGGGGATGAAGACACGCTCCTTTTCCACTTCACCAGCTGGCTGCCTTCCATTCCTGCCGCCCCCAAATGTTACAGCCTGATTTGCATGGTGTGTTTGTCTTTGCTAATCAAGCTGCGTACTCTGACAAGTCCTACGACATTGGACATGGCTGTTCTTCTAATTAAGGTGCTAATTGAATTAAATGGCTGCGGTAATGAGCAGATGAGCAGCATAAAAAGTAAAGAGTCAGATAGGCCAATTAACAAAAGAGCTGAGCATAATTATAACATTTAAAATACATGCAGCTCTGTACCAATATTGTTAATTGTTACAGGGGAATTTATGATAATTGGCTCAACAACAGGCATGCAGGCTTAACCTAGGATGAAGCCTGTAATTAAAAAAATGATATTCAACACAAAATACAGAGCGGGGATAATTAACACTTGATTTACATAAAAGATGTTTATAAAGTGAAGCAGAGTGCTGCACAAATGCTACACCAAACACGAATTCTCGTGCACTGTGGCATTTAGCAGTATTACAAAGGTATGAAAGCAGAGGCCAGAATTCAGGCTTGTTTCAGACCCAAGCATGGGTCAAGGCCGACTCAGACCAGGGTGCCATTATCTGCATTTTGTTAGCAGAGTTCAAACAAAATCATGGTCCCCACCCTGTTCCTATTTAACAGAGCTACGTCTTAGCTGTACCCCATCTGCGGGTGCTGCTGTGCTTGCAAAAGAACACTTTTAGCAGCTTGAGCTGAGCTGCCTATGCTGGTAGCACAGCTGCCTTGGCAGAAAATCTCTTTCAGTTAACACAATCATGACTCTTCGCCAGGGGCTCTACCAGCACAGCCAGAGCAGCCGCAGCCTGGCTGGCCCTTCACCCTGGGGTCTCCCCCGGGGTGACCGAGGCAAAGCCCTAGGAACAGTCCTGGGAGCAACCTGGAGCCCGGCGCTCCATTTGCACCTAGTGGATTATGGTTTTTTTCCTGTGTGGCCTGCAGAGCTGTGTCCTCCCTTGCCCTCTGTTCTCCTTCTCCTCCCAGTAAATCACCAGTTTCATGCACAGCCTCCTTCCTCTCGCCTTTCTCAGCACAGCCTGAAGAAGAAGACATTGGTCTGAATTCTCTCAGGCCAAGGAAGGGCCAGGACCTAAATCCCCCATGGCCTGCTTAAGCTCTCTAACCGGTAAACTAGCATATATGAGGACACATCATCCCTTACTGCTGTGTTTTCAACAAATGAATGTAAGTGTTCACCTTTAGTAAAAGGTTTAGGACTTGGAGCCGTACATATGCAAAGGCTCTACTTTGGATATGCCAGTATGGTCAGCCATTCCTACAGGCTGGCTGCTAAATTTAGACCATTCCCTACCTGGCACATTGGCTGTATGGGGCAATGTGCCAAAAACCCAGGGCCAAAACCACCCTGTGAACGCATCGCGACCAAAATTCTGAGAATGCTCACTTCTTTCCTGTGGTTCCACAGACGTTCACCCTCAGCCTGCAGACCCTCAGCAGCTGGAGAACACTTGCATTATAGGATGCAGAAATGGCCCAAACTCAGCTGCAGCTGACACGAAAATGCAAAATATCATTATGGGGTTTTTTTTCATAAAAACTGGACAAAGAGTACTGACATTGACAATCTCATGCTCCTCAGTCTTGTTGAAGGAAAACTACAAATCATTTTGGTGCAAAATATCTTCTGACGCATGTTAATTGCCACTGTGAGATGTCAGTATCTTTATCTCTTAAAGCAATCATTATTTTTTGCAAGGCCTGTGTACCAGCACAAAAATGTATACTCATGCTATGTGAGAAAGAGCAAGTCAGAAGCTCCTCGGTTATACTAAGTGTTTCTCACCAGCAGATACACAGAATCAGTGGGAGGCATTTCAGAAAAGTACAGAAGAGAAAACAGGCGTGTAGGTTCCTATATACTTTTAAGTTTGTGCTGCAGCTGCCATTTATTACCCCTGTCTGCTCTCTGCCTGCAATTGTGTACAGCATTGGGACTATTAGTGGCTGGATGCTGTAATGCAAATAAACGCACTACAGTGTTCATCAGAATCACGTTTTGTCTTAATCTGTGATGATGTGCACGGGAGGAAAGGAGCACAACAGCATTATGGTGATTTTAAAAAAGCCTGTGGTTCCCAGCTCTTACCACAGCAATGTCAAAAACACTGCAGCGCTCTGTCGTGAAAGGGCGATAGCCAAACCAACAGGGAAAGACAATTTCTAGCAGTGAGATCAGGAGCCATCATCAGCCAGCAAGAGAGGCTGAGACTGAGAGTTTAAAACATTTTGAAGTTAAATGATAACACTGACAGGAGAGGTAGCCAGGGTTTTATCAGCATATATTTGGTTTTCTTTCCTAATTCTCCAAGCCAATAACCATAAACCTGTTTAGTCCACCGCTTCATCCCTGAATCTGACTCTCCACAGAGAAAATTAGGAACGAACATGAGTACTGTAACTAAAGCTGTTTGTAGTCAGTTGTCTGCTATGCATCACTGTACTGTTAATCACCATAACAGGCTCATTTATTCCTAAAGTCTCTTTGTGAGTCTTTGGCAAAGAAAAACAATGTACTAAGCTAATTCTTGATATACATGTCACTTTGAAATACCTTGGATGTGAATAGGCAATAGGAAATTACATTTCGAACCAGTCCAGAAAGAGTCATGTTGACAACTTGGAGAATTTATGCATACAGATTAAAATCATCCTTTCTTCTTATTTTTTAAACATCTCAAAATGTGTTAGGGCTGGAACACAAACAAGTAAAAAGATATCACATTTCCTCAAAGATCTTGACATTTTAGGTCCTGATCCTGCAAATGCTTGGGCACAAACCTAAATTAGGGTGTAATTACTTCTATTGAACTTAATGGGGCTAATCATATGGGCAAAGTTGGGTGTGGGCAGAAGTACTTGAGGAATCAAGGCTAATTATGCATAACTTTTGTCACAAATCATACCGACCAGTAAGGCAAATCATCTCAGTTATACTGAGAGTATTGGCTGCTGCATGACCAAGTATGCTCTGAAACAAGTATGCTCAGTGCATTTCCACAGCTGTCCTAAAAATGAAACCTTAAAAACAGCCTTTTATTGCAGATGAAGGCAGCAAAGCTTCTACACTAATCTAATTTCCTTGACTTTAAAACATGAAGTAGTATTTTCTATATCAATTTAAAAATATCTGTAATGCTTATTAATACGCTATTGTATATGTCACATAGATGGTTAAAAATTCACCAAAAAAAAATCACTAAAACAATGACTAAAGCCAGAATATCCAAAAGAAGAGTAGCAGTCAGTTGTTTTTATTCAAAAAATTGTATAATTCCATAGTTTACACAAAATTCTAGGATAGCCTTTATTTCTTTATTCATCAAACCTTATTGCTGAGTAGTGATTGGACAGATGGTGTGACCTACATGGGGGTTTTTTGCCTCCTGATATTATATCTGTTCAGTGACTTAATGAATGAACATTCCCAACATAACTAGTCAAATGTGTGTACTTGAAAATCAATTTCAACTGATGTTTTTTTCTTATGCCAAAATTACAGGCCACATTATTTAGTCAGCACGCAAAAGTTTGCTAAATATTTTGGTCAATAAAACATTCAGCTCCCTGTCCAAAGGCTGTCAGTCTAATAGTAGGTGTAGTGAACATACAAGAAGCAACAAGTGACAGGAGGCAAGTCACTGGAAAAGTTCTTTGGATGTCTCACGCATGCTTTCACTCAGCCACATCCTCCAACATTTTCCATGGACACAGGTCTATCCTCATGCATGACAGAGGTTTAAGGACATCACATTTTATCATGAGATATGTAGTAAAGCCAGTAGTAGCAACGGGAACAAGAAAGAGCTGGAATACAATCTCCATAGGCCATTAGTACATCTCCTGTACAAAGACACGTCCAAAGAAAATATTTCAATTTGGTTCAAAATCTAATTAAATTGTGCAAAATAACCATTTTGATTTGACTTTTTCCAATGGAAAAAAAAATCTTAGTAAACTTAAAACTTCCCCACTACGTACTTCAATTTTGCAGAGACTTAATTTTCTATTGAGCAGATGATTGAAAAAAATCCTGACCAGTCAGGCTTGTAATGTTAAAGTCAGCCCTAGATATTAACTCAAGTGTTTGCAGAAAATGAGTGAAAAATGAGCAAAAGATGATTAAAAACAGGTCTGAATATTCATTGAATTATTTTGCTAAGTTAATACTGCTCTAGCAACAACTTCAAGAGCAGTAGCAGCTGCTCACCCGTGGTTTTCTTGTGCAAGTAAGACTACCATAGATTTCACCAAGACCTAAATATTTGCAGAATGGTGTCCAGCCATAGTTTCCTAGGGTGAATATACCCTGTTGGTTGATATTTTCAAATTTTTCAAAACATGTAACAGAACAGCAAGCAATATCAGCAGAGTTGACGGCAGCATCATTTGCTTACCTGTGTCCTTTCAGATCTATAGGTACATCCTCATCGTAGAAATACGTAATACAAGGAGCTGCATCAGTGAACCCAATGACAGGTCTACAAAGGAGGTAATCACCATTTCTTTGACTGTACCAGGAAAATGGGCATATGAGAGCCTCATTACTGATCTTTCCAGCAGGGGTTTACCCAGTACTGCCAGCTTGAAGAAATTCAATATTGTGTGAGTCCAATCAAAATGATAGACAGATACAATACCTTGGCTGACAATATCATATGGCTCCAGGACCAGATGCTTTAAGGGAAGGATAACACTTCTTGAAGTGAGATGCCAGCAGAGATGACAATATGTCTTCATAGGCTAGAGTGCCACAGGATAGGCTTGAATTAGTAAAGATCAGAAACGAGGCCCACAGGCTTAGGAAAAAGAGATTTTTACTGTGTGTTAAAAAACATGTCAACAACCAGAATGTGAATATACAGTACAGGGGCTTTAACGTGACTGTCTCACTTTCAGTCTGGGTAGCATATATTCTCCCCCAGCCCACACGTGTTTCAAGTTATGGTTTTGTCCATGAGGATCAGCAGGATACATCCTTGTATCACCTTCAAAGTGACCTTAGTTTTTGTGTTTCAAGTATATTATAGGCCTGGTTAACTAGCTCCAAAAAACACCATGAACAAAGGAAGAAAGTAAGAAAAGTATGGCCTGGCCCAGCCTGCAAATAAAGGAAGAAATCTCCCATAAAAGGAATGTTTAAAAATAAAAACCCTATAACTGTAACCTGGTTGTATAATTTATATGTATTGGGAATCTTTCAGTTGGCCAGAGATGCTATAATTTTCCTACAGGAATCTGACCATGAATTTGGCATATCAGTTTTGAAAACATGCCCCAGGGTTTCCAAGCTGCCATAATTTTACGTGAGCAGTAATGGAATAAATACAATCTAGATACACGTTGCTGTTCTTCAGCATAACTACTTCTTCAGGCAGATTTACCATAACGCACTCTGAACAGAAAAACTATGGCTCATTTACAAATGTAATTTCAATTGAGGATAGTTTTCCAATCTTCTTTCATTTGAGTCTCAATTGAACTTCTTCTCCTTTTTGATGGCATGATTAGACATTGTGAGAGCTGTTGCAGATTAGTCAAGCACAGAGAGAGTAAATTGGGAAGGATGTTTTATCAGTGCACGTCACAATATATGAAAGCAGATGTGTATGCTCTGAGCTGTTCCCTCAAATTACTGTTATGGAATAATTTAGCCCTTTTGATTCTCACAGATTACTGCTTCCACTGATCGTGCTGTCAAAATCAAAGTGAGCACTTCATTCCGCTTTTATTCATGCCAGATCTATTTTGCTTTCATAATGAGCAGATATTACCACTGCACAAAGAGGATAAAGACATTCACAGTGATAGATAGGCGAGAGATTAAATGGGATCTTTATGACTTCTTCAGCCATCAGTTTTGACTGTGCGATAAGACGAGTCGAGTTGGGCACTGATTTGTTCTTTATTGGAGCCAATATTAGCATGAGCTTACCAGTGCACAGTCTGATAAAATCCATTTAAGGTGGAATCTGTATAACAATTCATGAGTTACAAGAACTTCTCCTATAAAATGCATCTTCGGCAATGTCTGTAAAGGCAAAATAAGCTGTTTCAGAATTATAACTCCTTACTTTCTGGGGCAATAATTAATTTATAATTCTGTGATTTAAGGGTCACGTTGGGATTATCAACACTCTTGGAACCACAGGTTTAAATCCTCACTCTCCAATCACCTCTTAGTTTGCTATTGTTCTAAGGGATGTTTGGGCAACCCCTTAAAAACCAAGCCTTACCTGAGTAGATCAGGTTTTAGAAGTTGTGTGGTAAAGTTTCCCCACTTTGCTTGGCTACAAGCTTTCCACGTGTCTCACAGTCCTGTTGTACACACAGTCTTTCTCCCACCTCTCCTCCAGCCTGCAGAAAGAGCAGCGTTACAAGTCTATAGCTTGCAAAGTCCTTTTCCATAAAAGGTCCCATAAAAATGCTATCAGATAAAGGCCAGTTAAAGTGTATTATAGGCAGATTTGAACAGGGGGAGAACTTGGAGCAAACTGGGGAACTCCAGGGGGAAGCCAAGACTTTGATAAATAAAGATTGTCATGCTTCCTTTTCTAATATCTCAGGTTGGGGTTTGGAGGCACATGTCTTTCTGCCAGCACAAGTTTTGCTGTTTTTAATTCTAGCAGCAGATTACAACAAAGTTATGGAAGGAATGGCACCTGAACCATGTTATCTGTCACCGCTGTGGATGCTGGGATTGCTATGAAAATGGGAGTACAGGAGATGTATATTTCCATTCTGCAGCTTGAAACTCCTGGGACCCAACCCAATTGCTCAGCTGAAGGTCCAAGCACAAAATTTCCTCCTCAGGATTCCCTTTTCTGCTCTGGTTGAAGGAAAGACCTATCACAGATAAACCTGTGGTCTGGGGATTAGGATCAGCATCCAGAGTTGCAAATGGTTGCATTAATTTTATCCAAATTTTCTGTGGATTTTTGACCAGCAAATCAAAGCAAAAAATCTTCTGAGGGACAGAGTTTTTAGGAGATCTGATTCCACCATGCTTCTGGGATTAACCGTAAAGAGCTGAAGGGGTTGGGGGAAAATTTTCAGTTCCAGATGCCAGTTCCAAAGCATATCAAAATCAGTTCTGTTTCAAGGCAAAAGTATTTGTGTACTTGGCACATTTATGTAGTGTACTGTTCCTCTGGATTATGAGTGGGCCCAAAAGCACCAATCAAAGTTCGAGTCTCACTGAATTTCATTTTGTTCCAACCCTTGCTGAAAGACCACTCTGCACTCTCTGCCAGGTTTTCTTTATAGGGTACCCATGACCCTACCCACAGGTCTCTCTGCATGTAGACACCCCACGAGGACTCTACAAATCTTCCAGTCCTATACAAGATTACTCAGTAGCCGATACTGTGCAGTTATTCACTTCAGTCAATATCAGAAATACATTTTGCATCTGTTAAACCAGCACACACAACACAGCCACAAGGCAGGGAACTGGTTTTTATCCTTCCTTCGCTTTTATGATGATGAAATAGCTCAACTGCTTGGACAAAAATATTTTCTTTGTGCATTTTTCAGTGTGCTAAGGAAGCAGTTGGTTAATATGTACTTCCATAGGGAAGTAAAGAGACAATAACCACTCCCTATGATTACCTGGCTGTACATGTCATTTCTTGCATCTGTAATTATGTTATATATATGTAAATATCGTTCATATATTACCCAACATTTTGTTTCAAAGTATAAGTCCAACTAACTCAGTAGACATCATGGTAGTGAATATAGTCCCATATGATCAAAATGGACAAAATATATCAAGTTATATTTTATTATTTTTTTCATGCACTGGACTATTAAGATAGTCTCAATGGAAACCAATATTTGCTGTCTTCTCCAGTTCTCCAAAATGGCTTTGATTCCTGATGCTGTTCTCTGTTGTGATATAATGCAGCAGGGTGTATCTTGACTTAAAAGGACAACCATCTATCCATGTATTCAAGGGATTGTTTGCTGTCCACTGCTTTCAAATATCTTTCAGGTAGTCTTCACGTGGATGCGCAGTAAACAATAAAGTTCTTGCCAACATAAAATAGTGTTAAGTAGGCAGGTATTATAAAAGCAGTGAAGTAGGATCACTCTGAATGCACTGCCTTTAACAACAAACACCTTCATAGCCACCTGCCAAAATGTCTTTTGTTTATTCAGCACTATTTTCATGGTTTAGAATTAAATATGGAAAATTATGAGTGGATTATCAGGGAACTTTAACATTCTAGGGGAATTACAGAACTAAGCAGGCCCCAAACCCAGCAGGAATTGAGATTTTGTTTCTGTACCCCTTCCAATGAATAAGTCAAATCCCAAAATTCTATTAAAAATATTTTCAAATAAATACCATTGGAGGAAACCAAAACTTTTATGGACAACTCAAGAATGCCAAGGCTGAAAAAAGCATAATACAACCCAAACATAGGTAAATGAAGCATCCAGAAGCAATGATTCACTTTACAATATAGATCTTCTGTATTAACAGACAGGTGAATAGAAAATCGACAATAGAACAACACCCACACAAAGTTCACACTCAGGCTCGGTTAGAAGTGCTGAGCTCTCTCATCACTGAATGAATTCAAGGAGACCAACAGGTCCTTGTCATTAACTATATTTTCTCCTTATTTTAAGCTCTGTCACAAATTTGGACCAAATTTACTATCTATTTTTTACAATTCATAGGTTTTCTGAGAAAAAAAGACCTGATCTGATCTGCTGTTTTGCTTTAAAACAATAAGAAATCCACAGTTTTGAGATAGCAGTTGACAATTTCCATTAAGTCAACATCATTCCTTTGCACAGACAACACAGCCCCAAGTATACAGACAGTGCCCTCCACCATATAACACCCCAGATTAAGATTGACAAACGCCAGCCTCTTCTCATTCTGCCTTGCATTACCAATATCCTGTAGGTAACAGTCATAAACAATTTTCTTGTATTCATCTGTGAAAAGACAACTCCCCTGTGCTCTTAAACGACTGGGGATAGATGACTCTGTCTCCAACCCAGTCGACAGTGCTGACCAGAGGCAGGGCGACGGCAAGATACATGTCCTTACAGACTGTGGTGGCAGCTGCATTACAAGTATATGCCAGCATGGAAGAACCTATCAAGAAAAAAACAACTATCAAATGGGTCACTGCACCTTGCTGTGCACATCTTAATGCTCCTTAGCACATAAAATCCATCTTTTCCTAGGCAATCAGGGAGTGAATTAAATGAGCTCTTTAAAAGAATCCTGTACTGGGGACATCTACAGGAATTAAATTTATACCAGTGAAAAAGTTCTTGCTTAACTTGGCCTTACATTTACTCACCTGAAAGAATACAAATAGATCCAAGATATGTAGTTTACCTGTTACTTTAAAAATCCACAGATGGCATAAATGCTTGAACTGCCAGTCCCTCTTAGCAAGAAACCAAGGAGGATTCCCTGCTACGGTCGTAGCAAGAGGCTGGAGAACCGGGGTGAGGTTTTGGTTCTGTTGGGCAAGACAGTTTGATCTGCATCTCAGTGCCTCAAGTTTAATAATATATCATTTATTCTCTCTTTCTCATTTACTTCCATTTTAATTTCATTGGAGAAACAGCTGTCTTTAAGCACCTGTAAAATCAGCATCACCTCTATACACAGAGGTTTTGGTATTAGGGTATTATTAACAATGAAATGGCAAACATTATAATTCATAATGCTGGCTTTTCTGTGAAGACACATGTGGGAGACCTGCTGTTCAGACCTGCTTTAGGATAGGATTCCTCCCAGGCACACACACATGCACATGCCTTCTGGCCTCAGCAAACTGTTTGGTATACCAGTGGGCTAGAGTATAAGTACAAGAAGAGATACAAAACTGTGAATGATAACTTTGCATATACATGGGCATCTTTCTTCCAGACAAAGCATTTTGTCATATCTCTTCCTCAGCTTCCTATGCTGTAAAATGAGGATAATCATAATTATCTCATTGGCGTGGAGACAAATTAACCAGCCTTCAAGAAATGCCATAAGAGCTTTGTATGGTTTGTGCTACAGAAGCACAAAATATGAACAGAAAGACAATAAACGAATAATGCAGCAAAGGAAATTAGCACAGCTGGAGTAAGATACCCAGTCCTGGAAACACAGTTGAATGTGAAGCCTGGGGAAACTCAGCGAGTATTTGGTATGACAATCAAAAATGTATCTGATGTAAAGCATCGCTGTAAAAATGATCACAGCCATTCAGAGTAGATGTCATTAAATATGATGACAGTGTGATCTGTGCCAATGTTATGGGATTGGCTTATTCTGTGTCTGCTACTGCTCACTGTGTTAATTGCCATCAGTAAATCATTTTACAGCTTTGGTATGTAGTGGCTGGGTACTTGGCATAAGTAAGTTCACAAACTTCTAAACCAATGCCCACAGCAAACCTTACCCGAGTGGTGCAGCTTGGCATGGGAGACTGTGGTAGCCACCTTTGCAGGCTTACACTGGGCACAGCAGTGCCATGTACCTGGAGCAGGTTCGAGATGGCCAACAGCAGCTTCTCCTGCCCCCAGCACCAGGAGCCTTCACACAGCTGGCCACAGCACCGGGACAATCACCTATAGCACAGGCTCATGTCAAAGGCCCTTAGGAAAAGCCTTAAGAAAAAGAGAGTTTGTTGTTGCCCAAGTGTTGTCTTGGAGAGATTTGGAGTGATGAGAAGCAACAGCAGCTCCTGTTGCCTGGGTCCTGCCCAATTCAGAGACGCAAGGCAGCGCGGCCTTTTTACGTAGACTGGAGCAGAGGTTCCCACAGCCCAGTCATTTATTAGTTAACCTTACAGGAGCCAGCCGTGGAGCCTCAGCTGAGAACTGAGAACAAAAAAAGTCACAACAGGGGATGCATAATGAAGGAGGGTCCCTGCCTGGGATGGGCACAGGCAGTGACAGAGAGAAGCAGACACCACCAGAATCACCAAATGGGGAAAGAGATGCCTGTGCCTTCCCCCTCTCTCCTGATTTGCAGCAAATGTGTTACCGGTGTCACCTCCACTGCAGTCCCGTGCCCATGCCCCCAGAGTGCTAGAGTGAGGGCTGGGCCATAGAGCAGGTACAGCCCTGCCCTGGTGCTTTTGGGCAGCAAGGCAGCTTAAAAGAAGACCAACAGATTATATTTGTACTAAAGACTGTTGTGAAATCATGTGAGCAATCTGCATTTGGGTAAATTTGTTGCCGTTTTGCATTTGGCAAATACGGTGTTCGTAATTGTTATGCCCCTCACACAAGGCAGGGATGATGGACAGCACGCAACCACCATGTCTTCACACCAAACATGCTTCTCCTGTCCTTGCTGAGGAGCATGGGCAGACTGCTGTGAACAGCGTTGTTTAACTTGCTTTTGAATGACGTTCGGCCATTTAATAACCTTTCCTGTTCCCTGATTTAAGCTACTGTCACAGCTTAAAGTTTTAGCAGGGGAGGAGCAAAGCCACTGTAAAAATAAAAACCAAAATGCTTCAGAGAACTAGAAGATGAAAGGAAGAAAAACAACTGTTCCTGATGTTAAATTCAATGGCAGTAAATCCCCTTCTTTTTTCCAGTAGTTTTTTCCAGAAATAATTTACAGTCCAAAACGTATCTCATGGCATACAAATCAATTTGTATTGAGTCTGCCTGCCATTAGAGAAGGTCCAGAAGGGGAAAAAATAAAAATGAACTATAAATAGTCGCATTGTGACACATTTTTCACTTTGAAGATGTCTGTTATTTATCCGGCTCACAAAGTTTAAATAAAAGTCCAAGTTGTCCTTCTGATGACGATCCCTGTTCTGCAGTAAGGCCAATGGACTACCAGGGGGGTTGTCACTGCTGCAGAGGATCTGGCTCTGGAGTTGTGCAGATGTGCTTTGCTTGGTTCTGAAGCCGCAGCAAGCCTAAACCACACAGTGACGATTAACACCAGCAAACAGCCACCAAAACAAGGCTGTGCTGTTCCACTCCCAATTCCAGAACAAAAGCAGCTCCCTTTGGTCCAACCAGGGTGTTTTAAACACTTTGATAAAGTTTCCACCTTAAGGATTGCGGGGAGGAAAAAATAGAAAAGCAAATTGCAGAATGTAGACTGAAGTACTTGCGATCCTTGTGACAAATACTAATGTATAAATCAGCAGCCCAATCCAGGCCCGGGCCGCTGATCATGTTCTTTGCTGAAATGTCACCTGTTCCTATCTAACGATTTGCATAATGCAAAGCTTCTCACTCGTAAAATACAGATTAAGAGGGGAAGCAAAGAGTCATTCTCGAACCATGGAGCCATTTCAAACGAAAAAAAAAAAAAGCAGTCTTTACTATTAACCCTGTCATAGCCACAGGCTTTATTTCCCTTTTTTGCATTTGAAACGATAGCTCCATTTGGAAAGGAAAATAATCAGTGAGATCCAGCTTTGCCTTTTTTATTTGTTTGCTTAATTTCTGTTAGACTGTCAAATTCAACATGAACAGAAGTGAAATAATTAAGCCATTTAACACTGGAACTTCTTTGAAACATTTAACTGGTCTCATAGAGCCTGTCTGAAATGCATGGACATCTATCAACACATTCCTGTCAACTTCAGTGGGGTAAGGCTCTAGTAGCCATTTTGAGGAAGTTCCTTTACTATTTTTTTCCCCATACTTTTTAATTTACCATAAGGTGTATGTCTCTGAGTGCTATCTCACTGCCTAGGAAGAAGGGGGGCTTCTTTTTTTTTCTTTTCCTGCAGTGAAGACAACAGTGCTTATGGCTGCACACAATTCTTTTAGATCAGCTTTATGCAATGTTAGCTTTATATTGCTAATAAAAAGCATTCAGAGTACAGCTGGAGTGACAGGCACAAAAATAGGAAGGTATGTTGAACTGAGTATTTCAGGATTGAAAACAATTCTAATTGTTAAAGATTAGGAATGAGGCTTATCCTTTCCCATATTACCCTAACAAAGGCTGCTCTCCTGCAGGGCTCTCAGTTCTCCCAGTAAGCAGCAGGTCTTGGCCATCACCAGAAACTGGGTGCTGGCGTTCATTGGGCTCAGGCTGGCAACTCCTTAGCTCCAACCGACTGTACTGTTCTGAGGCAGAGTTTAAGTTATTCAAGGGATGGATGCTGTTTTCTTGCAAGAACTTCAAACTTGCATATGCATGTATAATGCTACAAGGGCAGCCATGGTCCTGACTGCAGCATGTGCCGCGTCTTCTCCCTCAGGCCAGTTGTGTCTGGCAAACCCCCTGCCCAAGCCATTTGGCCTAGGCAAGGTGTTTATAATAGTTTAAGATCTCCGTACCTAAAAGACAACTTCTCTCTGTGAGCTTTTGTGACAAGATGGGAAATGGGAGCACGTGCTGATGCTGCCACGTCCCGTGTTTGATCGCCTGCAGAGCAGCGGTGGGGGATTTTCAGAGGAATGGGTTTTATTCTGGCATTCCCCACCGGGCTGCCAGCGCCCAAGCCCATTAACCTTCAGGGAATGGTTCAAAGCTTATCTATTTTCTTGTGGTCCTGAACTGCAAGTTGCTGAAGTCTCCTTGCTTTCTCTGGCAAGAGAGGGGGTTTAATATGTCATACTGAGCTTGCTGCACCCCGCTGCACCTTGCAGGCACTTGTGTTTGTTTCGGGAGGCTGCATTTGTTCACTCACCACTGATTAAGCAGTTTCATGATTCTTTTCCTCAAGATTTTTAAATCCTGGGGAAAAGAAATAAGCAATCCTGAGCATAATAAGGTGCAATAATAAACACTAAGGCTGCAGCCATTTCTCATAAGCACACCCATGGGCAGGAGTGGCAAGCACGCTACTTGCATGACTAAAGATTGGGCTGATTACTTTAGGATAAGGCAGAAAGCTTTGAAATATTAGATATTTTCTGCTTATGCAGAGATACTTTTCTGTTGATACAAATCTGAACAGGAATATGAGTTTGAAAATAACCTGAAGTTTTAAGAGACCTTAGGGAAGAAAGTGTGGTAAAACTCATAATATTTAAGACTTTCAGAGGTCGTATAGGAACAAAAGCTCTTATGTGATGCTGCTGGAAGATTAGTTTAGACATAAAATTCGACACTGATTTCCATGGGACTCACGAAACAGGCTTTCCAGAAAATGTCCTGTGTTCATTTCCTTATGTCTAAGAGATAACCCTTTCCCACAGAGGGTTACTCCCTTCCTTACTGCCTGTTTTCACAAAACTTGTCAGAAATTTCTGTGACTTTATTGGTTCAGTCAAGATTGTCCAAAAATTGTGACAAAAACATGTACAAACAGTGACATACAGAATAGGACTTCATGGAAACAAAGCTAAATATGGAAAATAAGGAGATGCAGCTGATGAGAAGAAACTGGAAAGGGGACATCAGAGGCAAATTTTACATAGCTACACGAGAGAATTTTACATACGCTTAACTGTAGATCGTGTCAAAGGGTGGGAAGTATATTGCTGTTTTTTCCCTCCTTAATCTTCTCCTTTTATAGTTGATCGTCTTTCAATATCCAGTCTAAAAAGAGATACTTTCTGAAGTAAAGAGCAAGAATATAGGGCTCAGAGACAAGTAACTTGGAAGAGAATCTAACTAGATTCTAAGTACCGATGTCCATGAAGACTGCCAAAGGGACGTTGTTTTGTAATATTTTTAATAAAAATAGGCACAACTACTATACAAACACTAACAAAAGTTACTGGAAACATTTCCCTATGAACTGTCTGGGACCCTCTCTTCTTCCAGGTACTTCTAGCTTTCTGATGTGGCATAAGGAGGTAGAGAAAGGTGAGAATAACGCTAAGGAGGGACAGACTCCATTACACCTGGACTTTCCCCTCTCGAATCACCACTTTCTTCTCTGTTAGTGATTCTTGATCCCATTGTTATCTTCACCCTTGAGAATCTGCTGACAGTTTACTCTATAGTGCATCCTCTTCCTGGAAGTCTATGGACTAGATGGTCTAATGGGTCTTTTCCATCTCACAATCTGTGATTTTTGTCTTTCCCTGTTTCCCCTTCCATCTCCTTCTGCAAATTGAGACTGGCTGAGGGGAGGCTTGAAAGAGAATGAACTGTCACTTAAGCTCTCTGCATCACTCAGTCATTCTTATAAATGGAGATCTCATATGGCTTCAGCTCTGTCAGGAAAGCTAAACCTCTCAAAATTTCTCAATATTCAAGATGTGCAGAATAAATTACAAAGAGCAGGTTTATCCACAAATACTTGTCTTTCAAAAGTAACATTGCTGCTCAAAGATGCTTGCAGCATGCACTGACACACACACACACACACACAGAGCCTTCAGAAGCTTCAGCGCTTCCAAAAAAGCAGCTGCGTTGTCCAACATCTTTCCATAAAAGCTGGGGGAATTTTTACATGAGTGTTTGTATTGCATAAAGAGAACTGTAGGATTCTGTAGCCTGACCTGCAGTTGGCATAAGGCTGTATATACCAGTGCCTTCTCTGGAGACAGGCTAATTACCAAATCTAAATTCTGTCTTAATTTGCACTGTACTTTTAGGATTATGGACTGCCTTTGACACTAGGAGAATTCATTCCTAAGATCCATCCTGATGCACTTTTTAATGCAGAGTTTGTTATGCTAACTCTATTCCTCCCACAGTTGAAACTGAGCTCTCTATAGCCACACTTAATTAACACAGACCTCTTTAATTGACACCCCTTGGCTTCATGTAAAGGCTACCACTTATTTATGTCCAATGTGGGCAAAGCACAGCAGGTTCTGCTTCACCAACCTGATCTCCTTCTACGACAAGGTGACCCGCCTAGTGGATGAGGGAAAGGCTGTGGATGTTGTCTATCCAGACTTCAGTAAAGCCTTTGACACCATTTCCCACAGCATTCTCCTGGAGAAACTGGCTGCTCATGGCTTGGACAGGCGTACTCTTCGCTGGGTTAAGAACTGGCTGGATGGCTGGGCCCAAAGAGTGGTGGTGAATGGAGTTTACTCCAGTTGGTGGCCGGTCACAAGCGGTGTGCCCCAGGGCTCTGTGTTGGGGCCAGTTCTGTTTAATATCCTTATCAATGATCTGGATGAGGGGATCGAGTGCACCCTCAGAAAGTTTGCAGACAACACCAAGCTGGGTGGGAGTGTTGATCTGCTTGAGGGTAGGAAGGCTCTGCAGAGGGATCTGGACAGGCTGGATCCATGGGCCGAGGCCAATTGTATGAGGTTCAACAAGGCCAAGGGCTGGGTCCTGCACCTGGGTCACAACAACCCCATGCAACACTACAGGCTTGGGGAAGAGTGGCTGGAAAGCTGCCTGGCAGAGAAGGACCTGGGGGTGTTGGCTGACAGCCGCCTGAGTATGAGCCAGCAGTGTGCCCAGGTGGCCAAGAAAGCCAATGGCATCCTGGCTTGTATCAAAAATAGCGTGGCCAGCAGGACTAGGGAAGTGATCGTGCCCCTGTACTCAGCACTGGTGAGGCCGCACCTCGAATGCTGTGTTCTGTTTTGGGCCCCTCACTACAAGAGAGACATTGAGGTGCTGGAGCGTGTCCAGAGAAGGGCAACAAAGCTGGTGAAGGGTCTGGAGCACAAGTCTGATGAGGAGCGGCTGAGGGAACTGGGGTTGTTTAGCCTGGAGAAAAGGAGGCTGAGGGGAGACCTTACTGCTCTGGACAACTGCCTGAAAGGAGGTTGTAGTGAGGTGGGGTTTGGTCTCTTCTCCCGGGTAACAAGTGATAGGACAAGAGGAAATGGCCTCAAGGTGCGCCAGGGAAGGTTTAGACTGGATATTAGGAAATTTTACTTCACTGAAAGGGTTGTCAAGCATTGGAACAGGCTGCCCAGGGAAGTGGTTGAGTCGCCATCCCTGGAGGTATTTAAAAGACGTTTGAATGAGATGCTTAGGGACGTGGTATAGTGGTGGTCTTGGTAGTGTTAGATTTACGGTTGGACTCAATGATCTTCAAGGTCTTTTCCAACCTATACGATTCTGTGATTCTGTGTCTGCAGTACACCTGGGCAGGCACCGTGCTGTTAGCTGTGGTGCTGACTCACCGATACGGTTCTGCTCTCAGAGAATCAATGGCAGAACAGCAGTGAATATTCACTTCTGGTGAGTATTGCAAGGATCCAAAGCAGAAAAATACTTAAATACAGGTTTAAGTCACAAAGTTAATAGCTGAATTGGGAGTAGAGCCAAGCACTGCTATCTCCATGAGATACTTTTCCTAATATAAGAAGTAGACTTGTATATTTTCTGCAACATTATGTAATATATTCCCTCCTGTTTGTATTCCACTCATATTTCTAAACCATTTTTAGCATTGCCATTGCTCAGACCCTTTCATTTTATCTTGTAATGATATCTAGGATTATCATTCTCCACCTGCATTTATCCAAGTTAAACATTGTTTTGCACAAGCTGTCTATACAAAATAATAGTAATGAACTTATTAGTTATTCTGTGCTTGAGTCCAAGCAAAAGGTGAGCTGCTTTTCTACTCTATTGAGAATTCTATTAATCTTCAGAAAAAAAGGTGGAGAAAGACATGGGGAGACAATAAAATGGGTTGCAGGTTCAATGGGTATTATCCGAAATATTTAATAACTCTAGTGTCACGACTCTTTGGTTATAATTCTGTCCAAAAGTATAGATGTGATATGATCATTCTCTCTCTCTTCTTTTTTTTTTTTTTGGGGGGGGTGGCTTGGACAACAACTGATCAAGAAAAGTGAGTGATTTTCCCCTCCAGTTCTTTCCCTCTGCTTCTGTCTCTTGAGAACAACTCCTTTGCTGATTCTTGCAGCTGAGATTATGGTTCCTTTTCTAATCAGTTACAGGATGCATTTGTCTGTCTTGAAGCGGGCCAATGTGCAAGATAAATAATAAGATTATTTACTTGCTGTGCTCAGTTACAGTAAAGAATTCAAGTTTACATAAACATCATGTACTGACCAGGTTCTTTCTTACAAACATCTCAAAGGTAAGCTGCTTATCATTTCACTGAAACTGTAGGATTTTCCCCTCAGATAATTCTTACATTTTCTAGGATGTGAAAATCTGCATTAGACCATATCCTGAGGTTTAGAACTGCACAGACCTGAAGGGCAGAGAAAGTTAGACAATGCCCCAAATGAGGTTTAAAACATCTGATATTAAAAGCAGAACATTGCGTTTGCTTTCATATAGTGAATCTTAAAATTTACCAGGGGTAATAAAGATTCTAAGGTGAACTCCACTGTGTTTTTACCAAAAACCACTAAGGAAAAACACAATAGGAAGCAGAAGAAAATATTTTTTTTGTCCTTGATTTTTCCCTTGAATGGAGGCAGTCTGCTAGAATTTGCATTTTACACTCAGGGGCCCAGTTTCCTCCCTCCCGCCTGAACCACTCACCCCTGCTGTAGAAGTCAATGGGCGTTCGGTGTACCTTGCTGAGGCAGAATTGATTCGCTTGTGTTTCAGAGGCTTATAACTCAGCTCTTTGCAGTGCAAATAAATTGACAACTTTTCCAAACTATGAACAACCTGCTTTCTCCCTGTAATCTTAGATAATGGAATATATAGATGTGATATATGCATATTATAGAATAGAATATTTCCGTTGGAAGTGACCTACAATGATCATCTAGTCCAATTGCCTGTTATCAGCATCTTACCTGTTAAAAGCAAAAAGAAATCCAAAAAGCATGGGGAAAAAAGTGAAGGTTTTATGTCTGTACAGATAATACTAGGGGAAGTAATACCCATGATACTCTGATCCCTGACACCCCTTTCTTACTAGCCCAGTAGTCATTCAGCCCCTGGTTTGGTGTGGGTTACCTGAGAGAGCAAGCTACTGGCAGATCTGTTTTCAAGCAGCAATACTTTTAAAGGAGTATGTATTATCTGTGGTGCCGTTCATACGTATAGAAACATAGCAGTTACTTTCTCATTGTAGATGTTTGGTTAAGATATCTGAAAGGAGGGAAGAATCTCCTCTTTAATATATTTAGAGCCACCTTGTGGTCCCTCTTTGGATATCTTCTTCACACTTTCCTTCTCCTGGGAGCTGACAGAGGTTTGATGCCTCTCAGGCACCTGTGTGCTGAGGGCTGCTCCCATCATACCAGGCTCTGCCATCCCCCACCACCAGAGACCTGGGGGACCTTGCCATATGCTTTGATTATAAGCTTTTTTTTGGTCTGAGGCAACCTTGTTATTTGTTCAGGCTCCTGCTTCATAATATGGTCTCCCAGACAAGATCTTAAAAATATTTAATAGAACTTAAATAAGATGGAAAGAATAATTAGAGAGCATGAAAGTAATCTGCTCTTTCAGCCTTTCTATCCAGTTTCAGAAAGCTGGAACCTGGTGATGTTTTTAGTATTCTTCCAAACCAAATGACACGTACTTACCCATCTGTACCATAGCATATATAGCAGATACAGCATATCTGAAATACCGGTTCACAATGCAGACAGTAATGAAAGTATTTCCAACTTGTGTAATAATTCTGGTTAAAAAAAAAAAAGGGGGCAAAAAGTGTCATAATACTACCTTCTTAGAAATCTCCTTTTTACAAATATTCGAAGCAACATATGGTGGCACTGCCTTTGCTCAGTAAAACCTTTTTATGGGATAACTTTAACATATAAAGTCAGAAGATTATTAATATTTTTAAAACTAAACAAGTGTTTTGTTGAATAGAGGTCCAAGATTTTTCCTGAGATTTTATTTCTGTTGATGCAGGAGAGGTAACAGTGGGAGTCAGGCAGGGCAAGATGCATCTGAGTGAATAGAGCTGGCTATACAATTTGAGTCAATAACAAACTCATTCATCTGCTCCTGTTACAGCCCAAGAAGGGCAATGGGCAAATTTGTGGCACAATTCCTAGGTGTCTACAACAGGTTTGATAATGCATGCCCTGGAAGTGCCTCTCCAACAACTCTGTAGGTGAGCCATCTCCAGTGCAGGTATCTAGATGGCAAATTCCATCGCAAGGCTGCTGTTTTACTGCTACCCATGGTCTCTGCAGATGTTTTCTCATCTCTGACAGCATGAATAATTTAAGTTTGTTTGTGCATAAATTTAAACTAATATAGCAAAGGGTGTGCTTAAAGCCACTTTAAACAAAGGGTGGAAAACATGGATGTCCTTAAGTCAGCGTAGAACATCTCACATTTTCTTACCTCTTTCAAGTGCAGGCGTTTGTACCTGTATAATTTTTAGCTCTGTGCAAGATTAAGTTTTTTCCCTCAATTAGCACCTCTGTCAAAGCCTCCTGAAGTCAATGAGAGTCTTCTCACCGACTTCATTAGATTTTGGATCCGCTCAGATCCTTCAGTTCATGACCTGTAATGATTCCAGTAGGCTCCAGTGGAGCAGCACACTGAGCACCACCACCCATACACAAATGTACATGTTCACCTCCCAGTGCATTCCCAGAGCTACTATTTGCTGTTTTCTTAATGTGGCAAATTTCCCACTCCAGCCACAGTGAAGAAGGTGAAGAGCCTGGAAATATGCTGGCACTGAACTGCTTTCATTTTCCTCCCATTCAGAGGGAGATCCCACCAGCAGCTTAAGAAGAAGACGTTTATTTTATTTGCATTTGAAAACAGGAGGTGGGGGGGAAAGTGTTTTCCCCTCTTTGGGATAAAAGGACACTTTGGATGTACCTCATCGAGTTGTTGAATACACTTTTTTCTCTCCCTGGATGTGCCTATCCAAGCAGCACTGCAAGGGTACCTGTATGCTCAGGCAGTTCCCCCAGGCTGGAGCTCAACTCCAGTTCTCCCAGCCTGGGGCCTGCCCATACCACTGTTCCCAGCCCAGAAACTGCCATAGGCACATGCCCAACTCGTCTCTGCTCAGTACAATCTGTCATGGAGACAACACAGAAAAAGGGCCATTTTTTTGCCCTAATCACATGCAGGAGCCAGGACATGACCTCTGGAAAAGATCACGGAGAATACTTATAGAAAAGAAATGTCTAAATGTGTCTTAAGAGGGGATGATAGGACTATCCATCCCACAGGGCAGACAGAACACAAAGCAGAGAGGAAAAAATCTCACTCTGAGCTCAGACACAGACAAGTTACCATGTTACAACAGCAGACTCATCGCAGGTGGGAGTAGGTTTGGAGGCACCCCTCCAAAATGCAACGTGCATTGCTGATGTGCAGGAATGGGATGGCATGTCCAAGCAGTTGGCACTGGAGATGGAAGTGGAAGGAGCATATAGAGCTTTATACACTATGGAGAAGAAGGAGCAAGAAAGAGAACAGCTTGGTCCATGCAAGGACCAAGCTGCAGTGGGCAAAGCTAGCATGGAGATGTGGAAAAGAAGAGAGGAGAAGAGAAGGACTGATTCGGGCAAGTAGGGAAGACTTAGTTCAGTTGGCCCCTAAGTGGGTCAGGAGGGAAGGGGAAAGCAAGGAGAAGGAGAAGAGGCTTTGCCCCCCGGGCTGGGGGAGGGAGGTGGTTAATAGCCCGCACTCAGCTGCCTCACCAGGAATGGCAGTGACACCTGACTGGGAACTTGGGGAAAGAGTTGGCGGCTTATTAAAGCAGCCGGACCCTGGCTGAACCCCACAACTACATGCTAGGATTGCTGTATGCCCCTTGATAACTCACAGCTGCTGATAAAGTCCACTGGTAATGGCTTTTTGCTAATGAGAAAAGTGCCGCTGATTATGACAAATAGCCTTGGACCAACAGGCTAAGCTGCTACATAGGCTCCCAATTGTCAGTCTGGGTGATTTTTGCATTTCATTATTTCTTTCCTGACGTCCTGGCTCCTTCTATCCTTAACGTACTCCCAGAGCCATGTGTCACAATTTTAATAACACTTCTTTATCTCAATTTTTCCCCCTCTCTCCATGGGAACTGGAAACAAAAGGCTGTTACAGAAATAATGTTTAACCTCGCTCGTGTGCTGCAGCGAAAGAAACCCCACAGCTATTGTTCAAGAATTAAAAAGATGTAAATAGGGCACACAGAGCCCACTCAACCCTTAAAGACAGACTTTTAAAAATACCTATTATTACTATTATTTAGACCCCTTTCATGTACAGTTTCAAGACCTGCCACGTTCCTTTTCTCTTCTCCTGTGACAAAGGTATAGCACATATCTAAGCACAGAGAATGAAACTTTGGTGGACAGTGACACTGTCTCGCTGTTTTGAATGCCTTCTAATAATAGCAATATTATTTTAGAAGGAAGAACAAAAAAAAAAGCCATCAAGGATTCAGAATAAACCCACTATCTTCTTTGCAACTGGTTACAAATCACCTTCTGTCATTACAAAAATGAAAGCTGAAGACTATTGGGTGGGTACAGCAGAACCAAGGCCAATGTATGCCCTAAGACTAGGTGTAAAAATGATGCTTTTCTGCACTTAAGCTCACAAAACAGCAGCAAACAACTGAAGTTCACTGAGTTCTCTCCGCTCTGATGTCACGAGGATTTCCCAAAGAAGATCTCTGCTTTTGAGGTTATGTTGCTGCCTCTGGTTCTTGACTTGCGAAATGGACTGATCCTGCTGCAGGCTCCTTGTGTGCTGTCCTCCTGCTGCCTGCTGTGCTGCCCCTCCATGCTGCCCACAACCTGGTGTCCTGCAAGAGGGAAAAGGGGTAAACCACAGCCCGCAGAAGCATCTTGCAGTGGTTGTGCGGAAAGTAGGAGCACATGAGTCGTGTCGGAGGCAGCACTTGAGCAATTGTGTTTTCAGACCCCAACAGCCTATTTGTAAATGCAAAACCAAGGAGATGATACAAAAATGTTCCTGAGAGTAGAATTAAAGATCCGTGGCAGACAAAGCAGGGGCACAGGCGCTCTCCCCATCCCCATTAACTAGTCAGGCAGTGGGAGATTTTAAAAGACTGAATGACCAGGGGAGTCTGCACAAGAATCAGGAGCTAAATCAGAGTTCAGAGCATGGGATTTAACTATGTGACTGCTCTTCATGTCTATCACTGGCATTTCTCTTTGTCTGTGATTTTATAAATTGCAGCACTACAATAACATTTGCTTTACAAGTGTTATAGCTACATTACATCAGCAACATTAAAATATCCCAACTGGAAAAGAAAATTGAGCTTAAGTCTCTCTTAGTCGCTCTATGATATATAACATGCAACTAAAGGATTCCAGCTTTGCTTTTTAAGCATCTTGAAACATTTCGGGCTTTCTAAGCTTTGTCATCCCAAACCGAAGATGAGGAGAGATGAATCTTCAGTTAGGTTCTCCCTTCACTAGTATGTCTTCATGCTTTTCTTGGAAAACTTATGAATCATGAAAAATGTTAAAAATACACAAGAAAATTATAGGACCTGTTTGGAGTTTACTTGAAATATCCTTTGTCAACATCTTGTTTTTATAGTTGTCTATAAATTCTAACTTGAAAAAAGCATACAAAACATATAAAATTCTCATACCAAAGACTTAAAAAATAATCTTATTTTCTATAAAATTAAATGCTTTCTAACTCACTCTCTCATACTGCACAGCTTGATTATTTGAACATGATTATTATAAAGAAGATTGCAAGCTAGTTTTATTTGTTTTACCACAAGTTCTGCTACTTTGCAAGAAGAGTCTTTGCGGTATTAATTTTATCCATGAGAGGAAAGTTTACTGGATAAAAATAACACACTCAGTTCACATAAGTAGTGTCAACTGCGAGGACTGGTGCAAGATCAGAGCCAGAAAATTAATGCATGATCAATTACAAAATCACTTGCAGAGCAACAGCCAGATAATAATCGCTCGCTTTAGGAAGGAAACCTTCGTGAAATCCCGCTGCCCCTTCAAGACCCCCTTTGGTTTGCTCTAGCTCATAACCTGCTGAAAGTCATCTCTCATCCTGGGCTCTCTAAAGCAAAGCTTGAGAAATATTTCTCAGTCGGGCCTTTTCTGGGATGGCATTTGTGACATTCACACACTTCTCCGGTTTTGAGTTTACTGGATAATATTCCACCAACGCTGAATTTTCATGTCTTAAAAATAAAACTAGGAGCCAGGCTCTGACACCGAATTGCAATCTTCTCCCTTGCATAGTGCCATTGGTTTCAAGTCACTTACTTGAAGAGTGGTCCCATTACATTGAATCTAAAGGGCGTGTATTAAAAAAATCCCTGCTGTTCCCCTTCAGCCAGCCGCCAGCCTGCCATTCTCCCTCTAAAATGTGGCTTTCCTTCATCCCTTTCAAATGCCTGGAAAATGCCTAGAAGAGTACGGATGCCACTGTAAGAGAAATAAATACAGCCACAACAGAGGTCACACTAGCAAAGTTTCTGACAGCTAAAGAAATTTTAACATTTCAGTCAGTATCTGGATTGTGAGCCAAATTTTGCTACTGTTAACCTGGAAAGTTTCAATTATGTCGGAGAACCAGTAAAATCCCACCAGCAGCTGGAAATTTTATGGCATGCTAACCCAAACACATCTAATCTTAACAGCAAGAACAGATAAATGTTCCTCGTATTCATTTGATATTAGTATATATTAGTATTATTATATAGTAATATTAGTATTCATTTAGTATTAATGAAACAAACAGGAATTAAAACCTGTGATTTTTCAGATTTTTCTGCTTTTTAACAGTATTTTTTTTAAAAAATATTTTTTTACACTCCATTTATTTGTGGAGTTTTTCTTGGCTTGATAGATTTTTGTGTTCGGTTTGCTTTCCTGTACAGAGAAAGCACTTCCCAAAATTCAGGTCTGGCTGCTATAAATGTGAGGGCATTGTTTTAAGGAAATATTTATATGGTTAGGTCTATTGACCATTTATACCATTATTTAAAGGGGTCACAGGAAAGGGCAGTGGTTATTAAAACAGAGAGAGTGAGCAAAAGCAGGAGAGAGACAGAGGGAGCGAGAGGTAAGAAACTCATAATGGGATTTTTCATGTGGAACGATCATTTTATCTAATACGTCTGAAAATGTAATCCATTACCACTAATTACCATGCTGGCATTGAAATACAGGATCACACTTCCTCCAGATCCAGATAGGGGCCCAAATCTCTCCGCTCATTGTTCTTTCCATCCCACCTCGCCTCCCTCCCTTTCTGCTTCTCCAAGAAGAAATTCAGCCCTTCGGACATTAGTGAAGAAGGGCCCGAGGTCTCCCTATCGTCCTAAAGCAGAAGCTAAACAATATTAGCCAATCATTTTTGATAGATGAAGCATGGAAATTAGTTCCAGAGTTTAACTGATAACTGAAACCACACAGTTACATTCCATTATGGCAGCCTTAATTGATGAGCTCATTAAGCCCATTATTAGAGAAATTGATTTCAAATAGGCACTTAAAACTGGCTGGCAAAAGAAAAAGGTGAAGAGATACCGTACAATGTGAAGAAAGTAACTAAAATACATAATGAAGCAAGTAATTTTATAGGTTTGTTTAATGAAAGCCTCAAGAGCATATTAGTTGCTGTGTGGATTTTAAACACTCATTTTATGTACTAATAAAGCTCGCGTCCATTATGGGAGTTCTGAATGCCTCCAATCTTTAATGCAGCTCTGCTGCTAATTAATTAATTAACCCCAGCTGAAGCAATCAATTAGTCATGCAGAATCGACACTTTAAAGGTCTACCAGGTAGCACTGGGTACCAGCACAGAACAGTGGAAGCAAAGTTTCTTTTTTAATTATTTTTATTTTGCTTTCAGCTTAACATGAAAAAAAAAACCAAACCAGGACTAAAATTTAAAAGCTGCATTAGCAGCATAGTAAAAATAGGTGATTAACACTCCGACCTTAGATTATTTCAGAGGATAAAGCAGTGGAACACTACTGGGAATTTTAGAGATGGGTTCGGATTGGAGATGCACAGCCTGGACAGTTAATTTTTGATAACGTTCATCTCAAGCAGCCGCTGCTGCTTAGGTCAAATGTAGACTGCTGCAAGTTTCTGGGCAGCTGCGTGGAAGCCCATTTTCACAGCTGGGGGCTGAGAAAGTAAGCACATGCAGTAAAGGTAGTAATAATAAATCTTCCAGAAGAAAATCTTCAATTTATAGTACTTATTTGGGAAAACAAAAGTAGATAAACAAGCCCCATGGTATTAACCTCTCTTGTGTCTTTTGATTTCCTCCTTTTACCTTCTCTTGAATGCTAAAATGTAGAGCTTTTATCCAAAGGGCACTATATAAATGGCCCTTCATTAAATAAAACTCATCAGCCATGACCGATTAACCTCAGTTGTAAAGTGAGATTGCTGTCTACGTGAGCTTAAGCGTGGATGAGCTGCTTTGCTGGAAGACTGAACTGAGGATCTTTCCACCAGGGTGAATTTGGAGGAAAACACAGGAGATTTCATTGAGGAGAGAGTTAAAAAATGGAGCAAGTCAGATTGTATTTCTTCTTTGAAATATCTATTATTGCCACTATTATGATTGTTGTTATTAGCAGTAATATCGACCTTCTTTTTAAACAGTTGAGTTTGGTCAGCTTGCTGGTACGGTGCTAAGGACTCTTGGCAGCAGGTCTCTTGGTGATGTTGGCATCGGTGGAACAACAGACTGAGCGAAGTTCATTCCTGATAAATGCAGGGGCATATAATTTTTCTTCAGCCTTGGGACCACATTTATTATTTTCAAGCCAGCTCCAAAAGGAATCTGATAAAAGACTGAGAAGATGACTTAGAGTGTGCATGTCTGACGTGCAATCTAGATTCTCACCTTGTGTTTTACAGCTACCTAACCCTGATATCTTGTAGGCTCAGTAGACATCTGCAGTTCTAATTTAAGCATATGCCTTGTGCTTCTTATTTAGCACAGGTCCTTCTGAGATTGCATTTTAAGGCGCCTATGTTCTCCCTATGCCCTGCTCAAGGAAATTACAGGCTCTGTCCAAGAGCTGGACTGTGCACCGAGGGCTGAACACCTAAACTGTTAGACATTGCAACACCTAAGCATAGGTACCTAAGTCCTTTATTGGCTCTTGGATTTCATTCGTAGACTTGGCCCATATGGTGAAAATTTGCTGGTGACACAAAGTTGGGAAAACTATTCCTATGGAGAAGGTGTGGCATATCATACAGAGACCTGCCTGAAACAGTCCAAAATGCAATGTTGTGATCAAAAGTTTCTGCTACAAAGAGAAAGATCCTCAGATGGAATCAAGGCGGGAGGAGAAAGACCTAAAGGAAAATTAGTTACAGTATGTTTGACAGTGTGAGTGCCCATGCCAGCTCTTATGATTTGCTAATCAAAACAGATATGATTCTAGACTGCATCAGACAACATATTTGTAAGCAGAACTAAGGAAATATTGGATGTATGGACCCAGCTCCAGACTTTATGTTAAAAAAAGAATATAGTTCCTAAAACCACATCCAGAAAAGATGAGTTCACACTGAACTGAGGCAGAGAAAAGTTATGAAGATATCTTGAGAAATGGAGGCCTTTATTTTTAAGAGAGCTTTGCTTGCTTAGCCTAGCAAAATGAAGGCTGATATGTGATATAGTTCTCCCTATAAATATATCAAAGGAGCATCTTCTCCAGCAGGTAGAAAATCTATTTAAGCTAGAGGGTAAAGTTGGCACAACAGCAAATGCGTATGAATAAATAATATTCAAATAATAAAATTCAAATTGGCCATAAATAAATTTAGACTGAAAATTAGAAGAAATTTACCATCAGAGGTGTGAGATTTGGGAATAGTCCTCAAGTGGGCAAAGTCAGAGAAGGGAATCTAAAGGATTTCAGAAGAACATTTATTTATGATAGTTTATGATAAAGACTATATGACCTGGTTGACTTTGATATGCCTCAGAGAGGATCCCCTTTCATTGCCTTTGAAGGCTAAGCTTGCTGTGCACAGCATCCAGTTGGGGTTTTTGACACTCTCATTGCTACGTGCATGTGCGGACATTGAAAACCATGAGCCAAAGGGATCTGCTTCAGTTGCTTGGAGTATTATCAGACACTCGTGTGACTGCAACCAGAAGTGCAGCCCTCTTTTTTGTCCCTGCTGCCCTTAGGTCTTCACCAGTCCAGCTCAGTTTAAAATCAGTGCCATTCTCTTTCTGAATTTATAGCAATGAGTGACTGCTGAACTAAGCCTCTTTGGCTGTATGAGGAAGGCAAGATGTCCCACCTCCTCTATGGAATGACAGAAGGGCTGGGACGTGCAACATTTATATTGCTGATAAGCAATGCAAGGAGTACAGCTGACATCAAACATGGATATGCTTGTGACCAATTTACACTCACACATATTTGTCAGGGAAAGAACAGATTTCATCATATGGTCCAAATGACCTGCTACCTCTGTTAGTATGGCAGGGCCAGTGAAGATGCTGAATTGCATCTGTCTTCTGCGTCACTAGCAAAATAGTTGGTGAACAGTCTGTATCATCCTCCTTACTGAGATATTTGAGAACAAAAAAGAGTTGAAAGCATGGGTTTGAGTTTCATAGTGGAGTAAACAGCTCTGAAGAGAAAAGTCATATTTTGATTTGTAAATTTTGCACATTTGGCCTGGAAGTCATGGAGAGAAGCTAAATTTCGAGCCACTTACTTTTCAAAACAGAGCTGCATGTAGTACAAGAAAATACTTTGGGTTCTTCCTTTTTCTGTATTCGCTTGGTAGATTAGGGTATTATTGCCATTTTTGCTTTCTTTCAGTTGGTGCTTTAGTGTCCTCATTTCTCTTTCTGTGGTTTCAATCTAGGTGATTCCCCAGAGTTCAAGTTGCTTTGCGGCCAGGCATGAAAGTATGGACAGCACAAAATGAGCAAAGAATTTCAGTTACTGTGTACCTTCCACCCGAAGACTGGCTGGACAAAGTTGGGTATGGCACATAGAACACTGTACTGTGTGATCATAAAAACTCTTGCCGTTTGACTGACAGTAGAGATAAGCAATGCTATGATCAAATGGATAAACTCACAAGCTCAAACAGGTTCGGTTCTGTGGAAGGCTGGATGATTCAAACACCAAAATCACACAGGTTAAAGATCTCTTAGTACATCTAAAAAAGGCAGTATTAACTGAAAACTTCACAAATCAGCTACATGCCAACAGGAAAGCATCTTCAAAGCAGGACCAGGAGGTCCTTCCCACACTATCCCAAAGCAGTCTCCAATATATTAACAGCCTAAGAAAACACATTCAAGATGTGCAGACTCCCAAAGCAAAATGCAAATTCAAGGTATCAGTAGTGAACCAGTTCTCACCTAATTAGGACTGTGCAGAATGAAAGCAGGTTGCTTGCACAGCACCTGCACTGACTCTATCCTGCACTACTGCGAAACTGGAGCTGTGCTACATTTTCCAGCTTTGTTTCCCAGAACTCAAAGTAAAAATATCATCACTGTACCCCTTTATCTAATTTTTTTTTTTTTTAAGTAATTATTTTTACTTCAGTGCAATCCATTTTCCACACTGTTGGTGCAAAAACTATTGTTTTGTTAAGGGCGAGCCTTTTTTAACTTAGAAATTGTGAATATGTCCAAACACTAAGAAAATAATGTGTTTAAAATTTAGATATGTTGAGACCAGAATGAACATAAAGTAGCATATTAGGGAAGGGATCATGAAGGGCAAGTGACTGTTACAGCCATAAGGACACTGTTAAAATGAAGGTGGCCTGCGATAGTTCACTTTGCACTGAATTAATGTAAGAGCATTCACACTGCAAGTGAAAACTTCTTGGAGCAGAGAGAAAAGTGATCAGCTGGTGGATGGTAAATCTGAAACCACCACAGCAGAAATTAGCATGTGCCTATGTCCCAGGATTAAATGAATCTAAATAATTATTAGTGCAAGTATTGATAGCACTAAGGGAGAAACAGAAGAGAAAGTGAAGGTTGTAAATAAAATTTTTAAAAAAGAGACAACTGAGCATAAAGGCACAGATTACAAACAAAAAGAAGGCATAATGCCAAACATAGGACAAACATCACCAAATCTCATCAGGGACTGATTAGTGCCTGATTCATTCAAATCCTTCATCTGTGAGAAACCACGAGGGATATGAATCCAAGCAGATTAGAATCAGTTGAAATATTAGCCTGAATACAATGGCATAAAAACCTCTAAACATCACTCTGGTAAACAGGCTTTATACACCAGGGCTGATTGCGAGCTGCCTGTTCATATGGTGCAGAAAATGAAGCCTAAGACAATGATGTTTCTGATTTCACGCAAGTTTTAGGCTCGTGTAATTCCAATGGCTGATCCAGAGTACAGAGACAGAATAATTGCTGTTTGAAAAAGAAGAGAAAATTACATCTCCTCTGTTAAAATGTTCTTGTTTTATCATCTCATTCCTTACTTTAGATACCAGATATTTGATAGTAGTTTTGGAAGATTTCCTTCGTCAGCTGAATCCAAAGTGCAAATGGATCCAGTTTCAATTTGCTGTTTAAGATACCACAGGACTGCATTCAGTGTTGACCAGTGTCCCACCAACAGAGCTCTCCATCCTGAGCTGTTTGCCCATACTCTTTGTTGTGAACTTCTTCAGCCCAGGGAGGAGCACACTTCAACACATGACGTAGCTAATCACAATTTATTTACAGAATTCAGTCCAAAATTAAAGGAAAAACATCTCAGTTCTTGAGTCAGCCAAGCCCCATTCTGGCCCAGGAGAAACTCCTTATGTACATCCAAGAGGCACACACATACCATGTCCCTCAGAGAAGCTGGGGACCTGTTCCCTGCATCAGCCATGCTCACTGCTATTCTTTCTCCTCTCTCTCCAGGTAGAATCACTTTATTGTCTGGCTTGGTACCAAATTGCGTTTTCTGGTATATTAATCATTAATCACCACTGAGTTTCTGGCTGAGGTTCAGCACAGGCAGGTTTTTGCTCTGGGAAACAAGGCTCTGTCTAGTGCCCTGGGACCAACCAGTTTCTGGCAAGAAAAGTTACTTTAAAAGAGGAGTATTTCAGATAAAAATGTAGATTAAACACTAGTAATGATGTTAAACTTGATGCTTGCTTCCTTTCCCCCAGCTGAGGTAGCTTTGCAGTACAGCTTGTCTGTCTTTGTGTCATTTTGCACCCTCTCACACTTTCCAATGGGTATTTGGACTAGATGATTGTTGTAGATCCCTTCCAACTGAACCATTCTATTCTATTCTATTCTATTCTATTCTATTCTATTCTATTCTATTCTATTCTATTCTATTCTATTCTATTCTATTCTATTTTCCTTCAGTTCCCACTTGGCTCACAACAATTAAGAAACTAGGCTACTACAGAAGACTTGAGTGAATGTGTCTCGGACTAGAGGACGGCCAAAGCTATTAAATAGCCTGCTTCGCAGCCACCACCAAAACAGTCTGACCTGGCAAGCCATGAACAACTTATCTATTCACCACAACAAATAAAACCCATACATCAATATAAACTCATGTCCCTCTGTTGACCTTTAGCATCTTTGCCATTATTGCACACTTGCCAATGGACTGCACATGGCCACATCTGGGGTTTTGCTGTCACCTACCAGCACCATGACTGTCACCTACCAGCACCATGACTGTCACCCAGGACATGTTCTGGGGCACAGAGATGAGATTGACAGCGAGAGACATTTCCTTAGGACAGGGACCATCTCCAGGTCCATGTTTGTAGCTCTCCCTCGACTGTGGCCTTGATTTTGGTACAACATTTAAGACACTCCTACAAACAAACAAAATGCAGGGCAAAAGTAAGATCGGAGGGGGAAAAAACCTCTTTCTTGCCATCCTACTGATAGCATTATAAATAATATTCATGACCAGCAGTGTGACTGGAGCTTTTTAGGAAGGCATGATCCATGTCCTGAAGGTCTCAGGTCCAGCAGGGCAGCTGCAAGGAGTGGAGCTGCAGGGTTTCTGCTATGGAGCCCTTTCCCTCTGAAGCTGCTGAGAGCAATCCCTCAGCATGAGGAGTCCTGTCTATGCTCTGCCAAAACTATAAAAAGAGACTCTCTTGGTCTGAATTTCTGTTGCCCCTTAGCTGCGTATGTCCCCAAGCTTACGGATGCACATGACAGAAAGGCAAAGCAGGGAGTTCGTAAGCTTAATAACCACTTGACTTTCACAAATACTTTCTGCTACAAGATGCTGAACAATTCAAAAATGTTCCAGTATTTATATTGCATCCCAGATTAAATAACTGTTGTCATTTTCTGCTTTCATTGTTTTAATAGTCAATTCAATTGAAAATAGGCCCATTAAAAGTATTCATTTGTAAAATATTGCACTATAGCTATTTTTTTTTATTTAGCAGTTCTGAAAACACCTACCAAGTGATTGCCATTTAAAACCCACTTAAAGACCAATTTACACAACATTTGTGCTTGTGTAAATAAGGTTTGCTGTTATGCTAATGTGCAATTGCACCACTTGTGCTGTTTTGAAGGATAATTCACAATTTTAAATTGTGCCGTATGACAGAAGAATTCAAGGATGTTTTATCACAGCTTTCGTTAGCATTAATCAGATGTAAAAGCACATACTGTTTTGTCTGCTGCTGAGAAGCAGGCAGTGCAGAGACAAATGACTGAAAGGAGATTTACAGTTTTTCTACCTCTGATTTCCAATTAAACCCTGGGTACTTAGTTAATAGCCTCAACTGGAAATCTCATGATAGAGACAATACACAGGAAGATCCATAACACTGTTAGAAAAAAAAAACAAAAACAAAACAAAAAAAAACCTAAAAACCAACCTCCACAAATTTGCTAACAATAGGGGTTTTATTTCAAATAACTGTAATTTTTCCTCTGGGCATTGCTGCAGATTATGCATTTTCCTTCATGATTTTTTAATGAAGGACTAATTTACCTATTGTCCAAGTGCATTATAGACTGTAAGTATGATTATTTAATTCAGCACAAAATCCACCATGTCAAGATTAATTCATATTTACTAAATGTTTATAAATTAGGTAACTAAATCTTCATGGATGAATGCCAACTTGTACTAAGACTTATTTCTTTTCTTCATAGAAATTTCTGTAAGTGTTTATGGCCATACTGAGGAACCATAAAGAACTGATAGTAACAATATATTTACAAATCATCTGCTGAGACCATATAAACTCTATAAAGCAGGAATTTTTTTTATTATAGGTTTGTACAGTGGCTAGCAAAATAGGATTCTAGTGCCTGACAGCAGCAGCTGTGGGCTACTGCAATACAAATAAATACTGATAATGTGTATACATTAGAGTACAATCATATAAAGGTTGGAATAAATATAGTAGTAATATTCCTCTGTTCCCACTCATTTGAGAGCCAATCTGCATATTGTTTCCTCTTCAGAAACCCTTTCACAATGTGTTTAACCCAGCCTCTGGATTGGGGTGGATTTAAAAATGTGCTTCAAGGGCTCCTGTTCAGCTGGTCCCATCAGACCCTGTTCAAAGACTCCTGTAAGCCCAGCAAGCTTTTATTTACATTCGTATTTCATTCCCTGGCACAACACCTTATAATCCCTGTGTATTTAACCATTTAAATGTAATGCAGGTATAATGGACAAACACTTTAAAAGCATTTGATTGGCTTTTTATTCTAGCTATCCCCCCTCCAAAAATCCATCACTAATCCCTCCTCTTTATTTTGTTGCTGTTGCTTGCTTTTGCAGTTGCTGATCTGATCCCTCCAGCTCTTCTCAAACTGTCCCCAGACACTGGCATTCACACCAGCAGTCAGCTTTCAGGAGCATATCCCTGCCCTCTTTTGGGCTCAAAAGGTGTCGATCTATGTGGCTTTAAAGCACTCATTGCACCATTTGTGCTGTGATGATTAAACCCTACAGGACACTCTACTATCAAATATCTATCTCCTTGCCAAGATTTGTCTCTACCTTGTACCCACCAGCAAGATATAGAAAAGCAGCATGTCCTGTTACAACAATATTTTTCCCATCTAACACAGTGCAGGGTCCATACATATTGCACCAGGTGTTTTTGGAGAGTCATTTGATGAGTGGGAAAGCGCTGGGAGCCACACAACAAAACTCACCTACAGTGTAGCACTGTGATTTTCAGGAGCTGCACTACCATATGCCTCATGCATACAATGCTGCAACTTATGCTAACACGAGGTTTAGGCAAGCTGACTTTTATTGCTGATAAATCAATACTCAAGAACACGTTGCAGCGCAATGGATGGAGCGGAGCTGGTCATCTGTCAGCCAGGATCTCAGCTTGGACTTTATTAATATTCATGGTTGAGAAGGCTTCTTTGGATGCCTCTTCAAAACACTCATTCCTGCTCAGTATCAATGCTTGAAATAGTGATTTTTAGTAGTGTGACTATAAAATAAATTCCCACGCAAGCTTTTCTTGCAACATTGAGGTGTATGTTCCTTAACATAGTTCCTCGCCTATAATAAATTTAATCACCCATCTCTTATGGAAAACCAGGGAGAATATAGGCATAAATTGTCTCTGATCTGATGGGAGAAGGTAGGTTTTGGTGCTGCTAGAAGCTGTCCTCAGCACTGAAGAATATCTCCAAGTTTTCCCTGCAATGCTATTTCCATGTTTTCTCTGCTCTTGTTCCCCCTTTAGCACACGACAGACAGACAGAGCTGTCTCCCCATACATAAAGGCTATGGAAGGCACGAGGCAGTATGGCCAATGCAGGCTGTGCACAGAGGATGTGGAGGATCTGTTCAACCCCTGTAGGTACAAGAAGCTCCCCTGGAGCTGGAACTAAGTCCTCAACCCATTCAGAGCTGTTTGGGTGGCATTCTCATATCCTAAGCTTTGTCCCTGAGAAAGGACTGGACCTCAGGAGAGTGATAAAAGGCTCAGCCAGCCTTCTGAAATGTCTCAGACCCTATAGGGTTGAAAGACTTTAGAAACCACCCTTGACAATATATTAAACTATTTCTGTCAATGCTTCTACAGCTCACCTGATAGATACTAATGGCTTCAACCAACAGTCCTATTTAGCATGATTATTGTTTTCATTTTTTAAAATGCACTCCATGCTCAGTTAGTGCTAGACACACCTTCATTACTCCTATCTGTTTGGAGAATCACAGCCTCCAGACTGACATATGAGACATCTCAGGATGGCTGAAAAGCAGTTCATTACGTGAATACATCACATATCCTGGTAACATCAATTGCAGTAACAATTCTTAATGCAGCTAATAAGGTGTTAAAAGTCTGTACTGTTTTTTTTGGTTATCTGACTTATTTAAGATACCAAGCTGGGTTTTCATCACTTCTCAATTGGAAGGTTTAGCAGATTTAGTCTTCATTAAAAATATATATATTCTCTAGGTGTGCATTTTTTTTCAGAGATTCCTCTACCCTTATAAAGCAAAGTGAAAAGTTCCATGGAATTACTGAGTACAAAATGATCTGCCAGTTGTAGCGAATACAGATTGCAAGGCACTTTCTTGATCATTGACAGATGTGGATGTTTATGTTGCAATCCTACAAACAAATAAAAATCTGGGCTACTTTCTTCTTGATGTCAAGATTGGTTTAAAGGAGTAGCCATTTGTTACATGAGGTGTAGGCAACAGAATAAATCTAGCACTAAAGAATAACCATTCCAACATCCTAAAGTACTCTTACCCAATAACAGCCCTTCTGAACGGTAGGACCCGTGCGCTGTCTGTCTATAATTTTCTATAGCTTTCAGCATATGGAATTTATGTCAGAGGTGCCAAACCCATTCTGTGGAGACGAACCAATTCTAGTTTAAATGATCTCAGATATTAATCTAAAATTACACCCCCACACTCCATGCACAGCAAATTTACCATACATATCAGAGGGAGGTTTACACAAAGATTAAAGAAAAGGTCTACTCACAACACAACTACATTTACTCAGTAAGAGCTCAGTAGTCTGCTGGGTCTTATGTTGATCCAGTCTGTGACTTTGTCTGCACAAACATACCTTTTGATGACTGAGACTGGATTCTGGGATCAGGAAGCAAAGTTGCGTGTCCATATATTTTCTAACTTTAATTCATGAAGCTGCATCCCAATGGATTGGTCCAGTGTTAGCAATCTGCTTCCCTCCCCCTTCCACCTCTGCTCTATGTTGCTCACAAGTGCTTATGTGAGATGAGAAATAAAAGACAAATACAGACAGTTAAAGGATTTTAAAGTAACAGTAATCCATTTAACTCCACTCCTGTAAGAATCAGAATTATAATGGACTTTCATATTAACTTACCCTGGCTGTGAGACACTGCAGCTTAAGGCCTGAGTCCAGCTGCTTTTTGGACATTCAATCTGTATGAGGAGTTCTGGTCCTTCTGATCCTCAGCATTGGTCCCATATTCCAAAGAGGACATAAGTCAAGTTTCAGGTGAGCTCAAGTCCTTTACTCATGGATGCAAGCTGTGTTCGTACATTTTATGGAGGTCCCAAGGCAAGATAGGTCACCCACACAGACAAAACTGCTATATATGATTCACTGCATACCTTATTTAGCACTGTTTTTCACTCTGGCTTTCTTCCCTTGCCAGGCTCTTCTCTCAACACTTCTCTCCTGTCTGGGTTTTTGACCTAGTCTATGTGAAGCTGTTATATGGGGTTCATTTAATTTGCTCAAATGAAGTTACCGTACCTCCACACATAGTCTTCTGGGGAACAAAAAGGATAGATGGTATGTTAGGCTGCAGGAAAATCAGCTTCTTGGGCAAAGCAACCCATCTTCTCCCAAAGACTGTGGGGCTGTGCTGCTTGCAGCTCCATTTCTGGCAGTGGGCTTACCTGCTGCCTGGCTTCCCACAGCAGCTTGTCTGGGTACCTTCCTGCTTCCCCTTGCCTGGGGTCCCTCTGGACTCTGTTGTCTTCCTGGCAGAATGCCAGGCTATAGGGGATATATCACTTTTTCAGATGTGGAGCTGGTGGCTCCTTCTGGCATCACATCACATCAGATGCATCTCCACTTCAGGATACAGCAGATTTGGTTTTTTCTGTGTACAATCAGCCTGGAAATGCGACTTTTTTGAGATATACCAGTAAGTGGGACAACCTACACATTCATGGGATCTTCTCTCCTCTTCTGTCTCTATTTCCATTCATGAAGCAGCTTCACAGATCTAATAAATATTTAAATGTGGATCAAAGCCCCACTTCATTTGTGTATTCTCAGTCACATGATGGGAGAGAAGCCATGTGGCTGTACAGCCCCTCTGTCTATATCATAGCTATATCCACACTAGATTAATGCTGGCTGTATCAAGTGGTGACGTACAGATTTAATGCTCCCCAATGAAACTGGCAGACGTGGAGAATTCATAGCTGAGTTTCATTGTACTAGGCAGCCTGCAGAGATATCATGTCATCCCAATTAGGCTTCAGTCTTGTACCTGGATACCTCATTTTTGGAACACTTGGTCCCCAGAAGTCAATAGGCATTATCCAGGGACACACAATAATGCATGGCCTGCTCCAGCCATTGCTTTGGAGTGATCCCAAGAGTCAGCAGCTCAGCCTCAGGAAGGACAGCTGCTCTTTTTCTCCATCCTGTGACCAAACATAGTAATTTTTCCTAAACATGAGGCTTATGGTGTCATTCTGCATTGTGTCAAAAATGGAGAAACCTAACATTCATGTCTATGGTCTATGTTGGATAGCTTTCTAGTCTCAATCTATTTTGTCCCTACTTTGTTTTCCCTGAGCGCAATCACCAAGGAGGTACCAATGACCAAAAAAGGCCTGAAGCATCAGATGTAGAAGGACCTGCTGATGGCAGGACTGAGGATGGCACTGGCCAAACTAGGGGCTGCTTTCCCTCTGTGTCCAATTATATCTGGTCTGGCATCAAATAAGACACTTCCAGTTTCCAGACTGTCAGTACAGCACATTACACAAACATTAAATTCCCTAAAAAAATAAAAATCTCAATGGCTGAGTTATAAACTCCTCAATGATAATCGTAATGGAAACATTTATATAGCCCCACAGCTATAATGGGATTGCTGCAGTAATCCTACACTGTTTATGGTGCTGATATTTTAAATAATACATTCCGTATCTTTTACTTTTTCCCTTTTTTCATGGTGCTGTACACACTTTGCATCCTTTCAATGACAAACACTGAGCAAAGTGCACCAATAAATTATTTCCTCTTTGAATCCTTTTACCAAAGAAAAAAAATCTATGTGCACACACAGCAGCTTGAGTCCAGCTAGTTAATCAGTTGCATTATTATTACCACCCACCTCATCCTGTTAAAAAGCCAGATTTTTCTACCATTTGTGCTGCTTTTAATCCATAGGAAGTCAATTTTCCACTCATATATTAGTTTATTTTATATTTTCAAATTGATTCTACTATACATTGATTTCCTGTTGTGTGTATTGTATCCTGAGCTAGGATTATACGTTTAGTAGAAGTGGATATTCCTGCCGCATAAAGGTTGCTTCAGCTCTATAGGACCCTTATCTTGAAAAGGGAGAGTCCAATTTTATTGAAACAGCTAAAATCCCACTTAATTGAATTTTTTTTTTCTAAGA
>NC_132938.1:8342500-8490000 GCF_034638445.1 Ciconia boyciana | reverse complement strand
GGATGCCAGGTGCCCACCAAAGCCACTCTATCACTCCCCTCCTCAGCTGGACAGGGGAGAGAAAACATAACGAAAGGCTCATGGATCGAGATAAGGACAGGGAGAGATCATTCACCAATTACTGTCACAGCAAAACAGACTCGACTTGGGAAAAATTAATTTAATTTATTACCAATCAAATCAGAGTAGGATAATGAGAAAATAAAACCTAAATCTTAAAACACCTTCCCCCCACCCCTCCCTTCTTCCTGGGCTCAACTTTGCTCCCGAGTTCTCTACCTCCTCCCCTCCAGCAGCGCAGGGGACGGGGAATGGGGGTTGCGGTCAGTTCATCACACGTTGTCTCTGCTGCTCCTTCCTCCTCAGGGGAGGACTCCTCACACTCTTCCCCTGCTCCAGCGTGGGGTCCCTCCCACGGGAGACAGTCCTCCATCAACTTCTCCAACGTGAGTCCTTCCCAGGGGCTGCAGTTCTTCACAAACTGCTCCAGCGTGGGTCCCTTCCACGGGGTGCAGTCCTTCAGGAACAGACTGCTCCAGTGTGGGTCCCCCACGGGGTCACAAGACCTGACACTAACCTGCTCCAGCATGGGCTCCTTTCTCCACGGGTCCACAGGTCCTGCCAGGAGCCTGCTCCAGCGCAGGCTTCCCATGGGGTCACAGCCTCCTTCGGGCACCCACCTGCTCCGGCGTGGGGTCCTCCATGGGCTGCAGGTGGATATCTGCTCCACCGTGGACCTCCATGGGCTGCAGGGGGACAGCCTGCCTCACCATGGTCTGCACCAGGGGCTGCAGGGGAATCTCTGCTCCGGCGCCTGCACCTCCTCCCCCTCCTTCTTCACTGCCCTTGGTGTCTGCAGGGTTATTTCTCTCACATATTCTCACTCCTCTCTCCAGCTGCAGTTGCACAGTTTTTTTCCCCCCCTTCTTAAATACATTATCCCAGAGGTGCTACCACCATCGCTGATGTGCTTGGCCTTGGCCAGCAACAGGTCCGTCTTGGAGCCGGCTGGCATTGGCTCTATCGGACATAGGGGAAGCTTCTAGCAGCTTCTCACAGAAGCCACCCCTGTAGCTCCCCCGCTACCAAAACCTGGCCACACAAACCCACTACAAGCATGTAACAACTGAATAAGAGATGTGAAGAAGAGAATGCTTGTTACTCTTTTGGAAAATCAGTAGACGCCATGCTGAATAACTTGCCTTCATGTTTGAGCCCAGAGCCTACTCTTTACAGTCGGTTGCCTATAACCATCTAAATCCAGTCACCGAAATACCTATTTTGTGCAGCCCAGTGCTAATTCAGTAACCAGACTGGCATCAAGCTAACATTAACGTGCCTTAGCCACACATTCAAATATTTCTCTTTAAGCTCTCTAGGTCTGAAAATTGAGTCCCAGAATGAGTTCAGCTTTCCAGTGCCCCACGGCCAAGGATGTGTGTTAGTTGTTAGCAGCACACAGACACAGCTAACCTGTCATTTCCACCTCAAGCAGCCTTCAGCAGTACCTGCCCTCACTCTCTCTGAGTTAAACTAAAACTTAGGATGATATGGGCATGACAGCTTTCCCCCATCACCTGTGAAGCTGGCAGCTCGTAGCACTGGTAATTGCCTATGTCCTCTGAGACAGAAAATGTGTATGATGGCACTGCACGTGCAAATGTGTGCAGAAGTGTGCAGATGCCAGTCTGGAAGTGTAATGTGTCTGGCTGTTTTATTCCCTATGTCCTTATCACTTGCTATCTCTGTGTATCACGCACAGAGCATGTTTCACTTCTTTGTCTTGATCCTCAACATATGGATCTTTTTTATTCAAAGGTACAATTTAACTTGAGAATTTCATGTTTGCAGCAGCTATTTCCCCTTGTACAGTCCTGTCCTCTGCAATGAATACGTGGTGTTAATTACCGGGAATTGCAGCTCTTGAATTCATGGGATAATTGATAATACCTGCATGCAGAAAATCCCCATCATGATGTTTTAAAGATTCAGTTAATTAGCCCTGTGTCTGGGAGATCAGGCATTAACTGTTTGCCTTAGGACTCCTCCTTCAGGCTTTTTCAGAAACCTCTGTTATTTAGCTTTTAGGGGTGATTAGTACAGAGAACACCAAGGGAGGAAGGCTGTGTGTGAGATGTTGTCACAGGGGAATAAGGAGCCCTTTGTCCTGTCATGAACTATCCCAACAAAACATTCAAATAGGATTTAATCACTGCAGTGGTCTGCTCACATTGCTCTTAGGGTTAGATACCCCCATAAATCATGCATGGCTTGGAGTCTAGGGTGTTTTAAAGTTGTTCACAGCTGATTCTCCACTGCACATAGCAGATTGAGATCACTTACTGCTTTCCATGAGCTTTTTGGTGCAGCCACTCTGGCTCCTGTCTTTCATTCTTGAAAACCTAGCAAACCACAGAAAATAGGTCAAGAGTACTTGCCTTACAAGCTCTGGTTTGGGTGAAGTATGCTAGCAGCTAAAAGCAGAATAATTTTGTTACTGATTTTAAAGCTCATGTTTGATTACATACTAGTAGGGGGGAAAGAAATGGTCATCACTTTTTTTCATGTTACAAAGAATCAAAATCAGTTTTCTTTCAAAAATTTTTTTGCACTAGATATTCTGCCTAAAGATGGGTTTAATCAAATTTTTAAACAAGCAAGACTACTTCAAGTATACTGATACCCAGTGATTAGTTTTGAGCTTTTAATGATACAGTTATCAGTCATGAAATTCCCATCATCACATTAATGTGCTTTAGCCATGGCCTGGGGAACAAGTCTGGGGAATGAGCCATGGCCTGGGGAACAAGTCAAATGAGAGGATACTTTGTGGTTTTGTTTCTTCTGTGATAGTCACAGAGGTGGTTTGGGGTGGAATATATGAAGTAAACACCAGCCCAAGGAATTGTATTGAAATTATTAAATTTCTTTCCAGATTCACAATTGAGCAGCCATGATACACCACAATGAGCAGAACAGCAGCTGCTCATGGCTGCACTTGAGCGGGTCCTTTCAAAGTAAAATGCTCAATACTGAATTCTTGAGAAACCTGATTTGCCAGCCATGGAAAACTGGCCATGACCCAGCACTCACAAAAGTCAATGCCCTCGAGTATAAATTGTGAAGATTTCTCAAAAACTGCAAATTATTTCACAAGAACCACAAAATTCAGCCTGAGCCCGCTCTTGCCTTTCAGAATGCATTTCTGCATACAGTTCCTTCAGAGACCTCCTTTTCCTCTTCAGATATTTATTAGTCAATAAAAGTACAACAAAAAGTGAACAAAGTAATTAAAAGTAATCACTGGCAAAACCCAACTGTTTCAAGTATACAGCTCTGTTACAAAAGTTTCCATATCTAAATATCTAAAAAGTAAAAAAAAAAATAAATCAAAGTGTATTGTCTGAAAGATACAGAACAATGTAGAAATAGTAATATTTAATCTAGAAGAAGAATTAATTTCCTATTGAAGTCATGGGCAATTTTGCTACACATGAGAATGTAGCACTAAGTCCTAGCAAAACAATTACTTTAATTAATGATTAATATTGTTGTGGCATATTCTTCTACATGTTATGGAAATAAAACTGTTTTCCAGCTCTCCCAGACTGTAGCATTCCCCAGCACAGGCTTTGAGCATTGACCATTTCATCACGTATTTGTATGCAGAACTACTGCAGCCAACAGGATTTTTTCCAGTAATCCTAATTGGCAAAGTTTGATCTGCAACTGCAAATATAGTAATTATATATGCAAAGTGGTTAAGCATTCAAAAATTATTAGATAAACTGGATACAAGGTTGTCCCAGCACACAAATCAGACAAAAATATTTTTAAATCGTAAGTTATGTATGCAGTCAGAAAAATAAAATTATAGCCAGATTGTATAAATTGTTCTCCCCCCAGGAACATCAGTGAAACTAGAGTAATGCAGTCTAACTGAAGACCTGTCCTACATACCACATATGTGAAACCAATCCCAAATGTAATTGAAATCATTTTTGAACTAGCACCGTTCGTTTTCCTGTTAGGCTGAACTGCTCATGAGCCTTCCTTCATTTACAGCATTCTGAGACTTGTTTAGCACCATTGACTTCAATGGTGTAACTCTTGATTTATGATGGTGTAACATTTAGTAATTAGCCTCAGAGTATTTGTTAAAATACTAGTGGCATCTGTACACATTATAGTAACTGCAAAGGCAGACAGGATAATTTCATCTGGTAGGAGCTTAATATAGCAGAATCAAGCCCAGCCTTTCTTTCAAAATATTTTTAACTTGGCTTAGCTCCATTGACTTCATCAGAGTTGTTCCTTAAGGACATGAGACAACATAAACAGAGAAATGGGCCTTATACGTTATGCTGCCAGCCCATGGAGCAATATTTATTCTATGTTCTTTATACCTGAATTTATAATTTTTACTGAAGTAACTCAGAGGACTGAAACACTTCTTGTGGGAACCAGTGCAGCTGCACTGGCTTGAGACAGACATTGCGCCTGAGCTCCAAAGGTGGGCACTTTTATAAACTTGAAAGTGATGGGTTTTACTAGCAGCAGAAATTAATAAATACTCGTTTCTTCTCTTCCCTTCCTCTCCCAAAATCAATTTAAAAATTGAGCTCCATTTTCCATCCAGTAGCAAAAGACTGGTATTCTGTATTGTACACTCCCGCTCTTATTATGAATGGCATGTCACATATTGCAAGGCTACACCTGCAAGGGAAAGAATGAAGGTTGATACAATCTACCCCAGGTTCTGCAATGTCAGGACACTTATCAGTCTGTAAAAGGCAAGGGCAAGATTTAGGGTTTATTAAAAAAATGGAAGAGAAAAAAAAAAGAATACTGAATGAATAGATATTTTGCAGACTTGTCTGAATGTTTATGAGGATGACAATAAGAGATGACATTGTTATTGGGCATGGCTCTTGGCATGCACAAATCTCAGCTTGTATTGTGGACATCAGTGAATTACATTCCCTGGTCTGGACAAAGCTTTGCAGTTGGGATTTTTTATGAAGGTTCAAGGCCAACATCTCATAACCACTTATAGAGCACTGAGAATATAAGGCTGTGCCCACTGATGGAGAAACTGGAGTCTGAAGAGGCAAAGACCAGGGAACGTATTTTTGATATATATTTTTTTTTTAGCTGAGTCCATGTCTCACTTGAGGAGTGAAACAGCTTAGAGACAGGCTACTACCTTTCAGCTTTTTCTCTTACCTTAAGTACAGCAGTTTAAATTGGGGAATGAGAGCCATGATATTTTTCTGGAAATAACCTGAAAGTTAAACCAAAAATTTGTATTTTGGTATGATCTGATTCTGACTATTCTTACTGGTTGTTGAGTCTCCAACATTCTCTTTACTTCTGAGACCCATGTGCTGGGTCTACAAGTTGCTGCAATCACATACATGCAAACCAGTCAAAGCCCATATATAGCAGGGAAACCAATAGACACACATCACCTCCTCCCAGGAACCTCTCCAGACTGAGTTCTTCCAGTTATCTTTAATGGAAGTGTTTTCTAGTATAGCTGGAAGCCTCAGACAAGCATTGTCTACCATTAAGAATGAAATTCCCAGCAGAAACACTCATTTTCTCCTCCAGGCTCCTGCCAGCCAAGCAGGGAAATCCATAAACTCTGAAAATAAAAAGGAAAGACGCTAGGTAGAGTTATGACTCTGGAAATGAAGGAGCACCAGAAATTCCCACAAGCTCTACCCAGCTCTCCACATCAAGGTTATTTGTACTCCAGATACTGTCATTGTGGCCAAGAGTGTCAAAACGACGCCAGTGAATAACTGAGTAGATCTTAACCTCGCCTGAACTGCCCACAAACTGTGCCCACTTGCTGCTGCAGAGTGTCCGCCCAGGACATTCTCAAGCCTTTCACGCACAGATCTGGTAGTTGATACCCAACGCTTTATCCAACCTTGCAACCACTTAAGGATTTCAGATTCATGCTCCACTACAAGGCTGTCTTGCTCTTAATTAGCACAAAAGGAAAAACACATGTGGCTAGTGCCCAAGGAAGATAAATAGTGCTTGCTAGCCTACATCCTTTGAGGGATCTTACCTGAAAAACAGCCAACGAATGAGAGGAAACACGATGCTACTCTCTTTCAAACCATCTGGATTCTTTAGAATATCTGCTATTAAGAACTCCCTGCTCTCCACGGCGCTCTATTTATCTGTTTGAGCAGGTAGAATATATACACTGTACCAGGCAATTCACATAACCATTTTAATAGCAGAATGTAATTCCTCAGCACTAGAAAAATGAAAGTGAAAGGTCTATGAATTATTACAAACCCACTCAATCTCTGGTCAGGTAGCAGTGCCCTGAACTGTAAAGGCTTTTTTCTTGTGTTTAAGTTACCATGGAAGATGAAATAGTCACACAGATGTACTGGCCAGTAGAAACTGGTATTGCTAGCTGTGTATCATCTATAAATACTTTTTTTTTCTGATTTATAACCTATCTCCACTTCATAAATGGAAAAAAAACCCCAACCCCCAAATCCAGAAATGGCTTGGTATTTTTCTGTTTTTAAGCACAAACTTTCTCAGTTGAAGTTTTCTTTTTCCAAAATAATATTCAAGATGTTAAAGTTATTTTGTGAGAATGCATCAGATTATGCATTGTACTGCTGTGTGAAAATAAAACTCATTTCTGTTACAGTGAAGTTGTTTTCTGTTACATGAATATCTCCCAATACATCTTGGCTCTAGACCACATTGTTTTGCAGCCTGTTATCTTGCTGTCTTTCTCAAGGATTACTGTAAGGTTTGGCATGTAAACTAAACGTTGACTGAATCTCTCCTCTAAAGCAAAGTCCAGTTTCTAATCGCTGATGCACCGAAGTTTCTTTCTAACAGGTTGATTTTTGTAATTTACCATAGGAAGTTGCATGTGAGTACCTAGGAAGAAAATGCTAAGGCAAAGAGGGAAGGATGATCTAGAGGAGAAGACACCAAACTGAGTGTCAAGAGTCCTAGACCCACCCATGGGCTCAGTCAGACACATCCTGGGTGACACTGAGGTGCTGCACCTAGGGCAGTGCAGTACGGGTAACATCCACGATGGACCATGCATCCCTAAAATGTATCCAGACAAAGACAGAGTAAGGGATTGAACACTGCCACACTTACTGCTTCACAACAAAGTGTGGGGGAAAAAATTCCGCTGTTAGGAGATGGTCCACATGCTTCTCAACAGAGCTGGGCAGATATCTGCTTCATACGAAGGTGCTGCCCTGAGAAGGGAGCTGCAGGGAGAAGCCCTGAGATTTCTTATGTACATTCCCTGCTGTGCCTCCAGCCCATCCTGTGCACCCAGGGAAGCAAAGGAACATGTGAGCCTCCAAGGGCACTTCACAGAATCACAAAATGGTTGACGTTGGAAGGGAGCTCTGGAGGTGATCCTGTCCAACCCCCCTGCCCAAGCAGGGTCAAGCAGCTCAAGAAGGATCACCAGCTCAAGCAGGATCACCTAGAGCAAGTTGCCCAGTACCATGCCCATATGGCTTTTGATTATCTGCAAGGATGGAGATGTGCTTCTCCCCAGGTATCCCTCTTTTCAGCTGCTGTTAGACACATGCTCAGGATCTCGTTACCAGGAGCTACCTATCATCTAGTGAAACAACTGGTTGCATCATTTATTTTACAGTATATACCAGGAGAGCATGAAAGGTACTGCAAAGATTGGCTGCACTAATTCTCAACCATCAAGAAAGCCCTTATATATGCCTGGTTGCTCTGCCACCACATTGCACAACCAGACCAGGCTGAAGGGCTATGAGGTGGTTTCCTGGCCCTCAGAATTGACAAACAACAGCTGGCACTTTCTGCTAATAATAAGGCATATATGGACAGGATCCCAAATATCTCAAACACACCACACAAGTCATGAACAACATCTGCTTTCCTTCCAGTGTGAAATGGTTGCTCATCACCCCAAGGAACCCCTTTAAAATAGCAAAACTACATTCAATGTCTTCCCATTGAAAATCAGGGAAGCAAGAAAGTTTTAAATCCTGAGCAAAATAACTCAAATCATCAGAAGCAGCAGACAGAGTTTTTCATATCTGTTAAGCTGTAAGTAGAAGCTAGGCTAGGGGAGGTCTACTCCAATTTCTCAAGGCACCCTTTTCATTGTCAGACTTCACAGAGAGAAATGTGTGACAATTTCGCCTTGTTTGATTAAAACATTTGCATTATAACTTGTTTGGGGTTAAAAAAGTATTAGGAACTTAATACTTCACATTGGTTTTGGTCTGTGAATTTTTGAATCATCTAGAGAATATGAGCTCCTTGATGAAAAGTACTATTTTGTGTTATGAACCAGAAAATAATGGCCTATCAGACTATAGAAAGTGGTCTAAAGCATCTATCTTTAATCTTCTTGTGTAAGTGTTCTAGACACTGTAATTTCCAATAACAATAATGGAATAAATACCTCATTAACCCCTTTAAAGCTTCCAACACCATGACAATATCTAAATGAACTGTCAGTGGAACAGGCATTGTTCAGTAAGACAGCAGACCAGAAAGTTAATATTGAGCTATATCCCAATGAAGCAACTGAAATGTATTCTCATACTCAACAACCTGATGGCTTATATATTGTTGCGAAATGCGTACAGAAAATTTTCAGAGAGTCATCTTCTAAATTCATAAATCACCTCACATTTCAAATCAGCTTTGAAACAAGAGATAAAACAGCACTTACTAAATTTTGGAAGGGAATGTTTGCTTAGAATTTAACTCACAGAAGAGCCACTGCTTAAACTTGATATTTACACATTTCTGATCCATAAACCTATTGATATTACACTATTCTCATCATAAATTAGTGTTCTGACAGACTAATACCCATTGCTGAGCTGAATGTCATGGATATTTATTGAATAGGAAGTAAAAGTGTAATATCTAGTATGAGCAGAATATTCACATAACAATAAAAAGTATAGATTTGGCTTCAGGGAACAATTCACAGTGCCTGAATGCATCAGAAAGGAAAATAGGGAACTTGTGCAAAAAATACGAAGATTTTAATTATTAAGTATGGGTTTGTGGTGGAAGTGTCCAGATCAAAATCACAGCCTGTGGGTGAAAAAATTAGGACTATATTATACAGGACACTGGACATTCTATTGACTTGAACACCATGGTAATAGCTACTGAGGTAAATGCACCGCAAAAGAGAAATAGAGAACAGGGAAAATAAAGCAAAGAGAAAGAGTTCTGCTTTGCATGCAGGTGGAGAGAACATAATATCAACGATGAATTCTACCACACAGCTCTGAGAGACGCATTTTACCCTGTAAAAGGGTGATGGATAGATTTCCTTGAAGGAAATATCAAATAATTCTAAACAAAATTTAGGCTGAGATTTTCAAAACTACCTAAAAGAGTAAAATACCCAATTCTCAATAAAATGTGTGTGTTTTAAACACATGTAACTCTACAAGGCTTTGTAAATTCTGTCTTAAATGAAATCAAATCAATATTTTAAACAGCAGCTACTGGTACATTATAATCTTGCTCAATCTATGGCACACTGAATTTCAGAAGTACTTTAGGTGCCCATCTGAAGTCAAAAAGCTTAAAAACCATGGATATCTAACTTGAAACATCTTAATAGTGGATGGATTTTAGAAGCACAGGGACCTGGGCTTTTTTTCTGACTAAAATTAGTCAGAAAAAAAGATCAACACCTCCAGATCAGAATTCTGATGTGAAAACTTAGACCTTAGAGAAACAAACAGGACAGTGAAACACTGCAATAAAATTGTAAGGACCATGTAGCTAATCCTCCTGAGACCAAGAGTTCACCTGAACCCTGAGTTATTAGTGTGAGCCCTTTCTATTCAAACTCAGGAAGGAATTTCCTTTTTCTTTTTCACTGGAAGCAAAACCAGCCTCTCAGGGTGCCTGTTGATGAGATACCTTGGAAAGATCTGTGGCTGTGTGTTACTAACTGCGACACCATGAAGAGTGACCTGGAATTGCACCTCCCCACCTCCTGCACCTTGGGCAAGATAGCAAGATGTGCAGTGCAGACCATTTACCTCATCTTTCAAAACACTGAGTGTGAGAGGCATTAACTTCCACTGCTTCACCGTAATCACTAAGGCAATTGGTCACTTGTCTGGACTTACTTATTTTTAGATAGAAGCACAACAACAGCGCACAAAGTTGTATTTCATGGTCTCTTCCACTGTTTCCATGGATCAGATTTTCCTGGTGCTCATCACCCTGATGCAACTCTGTTAACTTCAGGGAAATAAGGAAGATGATCAGCCCATAGAAATCAGTTTATGTCAATCAAGTCTTGAAATAGATCTTAACTTTAGAATACATTGTTGAAATCATGGCTTTTTAGAATCATTGTACAGGTGATATGTCACTGTCTGCACTACAGCCAGCTCTGAAACCCTCTCTTGAGTTAGCAGCAAAGTGGAGATCCCAAAGGATGAGTTTAAGTTATAAACTTCAGAATCTATTACATTGCTGCCCAAAAAAACCCCCAGCACTACATATCTCCCTTGATACCTTGATCTTGACCAGCAAGTAAATTTCTCTTTGCAGCACTTTTATTTTTAACCTCTTAGAGACTGTGAAGCAACCGTTACAGTGCCTGTGTATGAGAAATGAGATTGTTACCGGAGGATGAATTAAAAACATCTTTATGAAGGGATTCAGTCCAGAGCTGTTTGTTTTCAGCTAGATACATCTATCATCAAATTCTTTCAAATTGCTTTGGGAAGCTGCTCACAGCAGAGTTATGCAGGCATTGAGCTGAACAGCATGGCAAAATGTTTCTATGTTTTTTTCTCATTTTCAGTGGTCAGGTACTGTTGCTCAATCCATTGCTGGGTATGGTAAAAATGGCTTGTTAGACAGTCAGAAATCAGATCACCTCCCCCTCAGCCATAATAAAAAGCAGTACACAATGCAGAGCAGCTTTAGAAGCAACAGAATGGAAGAGACCAAAGCTGTTCTCCTTCCACCGCCTCCATGAAGCTGGGGGTATCTCTGCCTCTGGTGGAGTCAGACCCATCTTTGGACATTGCTCAGGCTTTCCTCAGACAGCTGACTCATTAAAACATCTCAAAACTCACTTATTTACTTACTGAAATGGACCAAGTTGTGCCAAATGGCTGATGTTTTCATTAAAATGTCTTCTAGTGCACAGCACCAGGGTTGTGGCCAGCTTTCTTGTGTAGTCTCATCTCCTGTTGGATCTCTCCTGGAGCACCAGCAACCAAAGAAGGGCCAGGGACAGAACAGGGCCCTAGCCTTTTCCCTGCCCTCCAAACACTGGGGCAGTCTGATTGCCCCAGCACTCTGCACAGAGGCTGGTGTTCATCATGACGAACCAGGGAAGTTCAAATACTCAATGTCTCTAATAAGGACCAACCTGGGTGTAAGGCTTTACACTGACTTTGGGACAGAGGTAATTTCCACCACACTTCTCAAACCAGCAAAACTGTCATCGAGTGTTTTTAATTCCTTTAAACAGGAATTTCTGACCGCATCTGTCTCCCCAGCCCTCCTGGCTGCATGGGGACTCATTAGCGTGCAGACCCATTTGTACCACTGCTACGATGAAGCTCACCTGCAGACACATCTGCCAGCCCCACTGCCAGCACAATGGTGAATAAATACACAGCAGCACAGACGACCATGTTGCAAAGGTAGTGTTTTGAAAGTTCCACTGTCCTCTCTCTGTTCTCTCCTCCTCTTCTTCACCTTGCCTTTCATCTTCACATCGCTGGGGAAGCACTTTCTTCTTTTGAGGACAAGCAGATTTTGCTAGGTATACGGATACCAGAGAAATTCAAAGCCTGTGCACTAATTCACTGGCAGTCCAGTTCCCAATACCTTCTGATTCCCTTGAAATTTCTTGCCTTTTACAGCACCTTAGCACTGAGGTCTTAGTCAGGGACATAGGCAATACTTAATAATACAAGATGAAGTTCAGCAGGAGGAACATGGATCTAGCTTGCTCAGCGGTTTGACTGCAAATCCCTTGCTAGGTCTGTTCTCTCTTCTGCTGGGCCGTGCTGAGACTCAGGGAAGTCATGTTTACCCAAGGATTGCCCTGCAAACAGAAGCTCAAGTGTGAAACTGTGCAAACAGTCCCCTCTGTGACCCACACCCTGGTGCGGGATATGGGTCTGGGCCAGAGGACTTCTTTTCAGGGTTTGAACCACACTCTGCAGTGTTAGAGGAGGCGGGATGGTGTCCAGACTTCATTATTTGTATTAGATATACTTTTTGCCCAAATTCTGTGACCTGGTCAATAAGCAATTAGTATTTTATGACAAAGTGCAAGTGGCAGCGTTAATAGCGGTTTGTAGCTACATGCACACATGAGAGCCGAGAATAATTTTTATGACTCCAGTAGAAGTGCATGTAACAAACAGAAGTCAATTTTTATGACCATAACGATTGTATCCTCTCAATGCCTGTAGAAAATAGCTTTACGCAAATCAGTTAATTAGTATCCAAGTGCACTTGCTCACAGACTGTTCAGCTGTTCTATCCAATACTTGGAGAAGCTTTCAAAAGAGAAATTTAATACATTAAAAAAAAAAAAAAATTAGTAGCCACTTAAAATCTAAAACGTAAAGTTCTAGTCTAAAGTACACCTTAAAATAGTGTTTTACAATTTTGTAAGTCATTAGTTCTAAAACTTATACCACCAGACTTCTTTAAAACAGACTTTTAAACTTGAAGATGATAAAAATGCATTTGGTTATTGCAGTGACACCAAGTACTTCCACTGAAAATTTCAAACCCTGTGGATTTTAGTATTAACATTTATATTACCTCCATCTTGCCCTTTCAGAATCGCATTCAAAACAAACGAGCTAACACTCCTTACAGCAGTGTTATCATATTCTGCTCTTTATTATTTCTCTTGCTAAATGTTTTCTTTCCCAAGACTCTCAAACTGATTTAATACCCTTCCTACTTAGCCTTTACCTTATGCACAGAAGTACAAGTCTTTTGCATCAATTTAAAGCCAAAATGATGAATGGAATTTAATGATCTTTTTTGTACAGTTCTGTATAACACTAAACAATGGCCAATGCATTCATTCATGATCAGTTTTTTGCCTTGTTTTTAATTAGCTTCCTATCTGGAGGGGCGGTGTGAAAAATTGCACCCTGGGCCTTACTACATCTTTCTTTTATAAAATGTATGTACAACAAATAAAAAGCACATTTTAACCTACCTGCTACCTATTACGTTAAATGTCATTACTACTAAAGACTGGCAGCTCAGCTAACAAACGCCCTCATTATTTTATTCCAGCTCCACTTTGGGTATAGTCAATCAAATCACGCTTGATTTATGTCAGATGCTAACAAAATACAGTATAAATAGAGCCATTGAGTACAATTCAGTGATTCTGTGTTTCTTCAGCTCTAAGCTATGAGGCTAAAGTGGATACCATTTATAACCAAGACATGCATTCTTCATGGCCATAAGAGTTAGCAGGCCATAGCTAGAGCACTTTTAAGGCTGAGAGAATATAAAGTGTTCCTATGAGCGGACTCAATTTTTTTTTAAGTATACAAATTAATAACTTATATAAAGATAGAAAACACTACCACGACTATATATAATTTTTTTCTTTTGATTGGGAAAGTTGTTTGATGGATTTAAAATAACCTAATTTGCAGTGTAGGCCTCATTATTAATGGTCAGTGATTTTAGTACTTTCCAAAGGTGACTTTCTACAAGGAATGGCTTTTAGGAGCATGTCTATATTACACTTTCAGTCACACAGGTTATTGCAAGGTTTTTTTGTGCTTTGTCTTGACAATTCTGTACATCCGGGCTATTGACCTGGGGTAGCCCGGTTTGGTTGTGGAAAATTACAGAAACCCAGTTGTGTTCACTGAGTGATGGAAGAGCCATGAGCAATATTTGCTGCATGTCAGCTGGAAGCCCTTCCCAGAGAGTTCAGCACACCAATTCCTCTCCTCACTGCTCTCTACTTTCAACAATTGTTTCAACTCAACAGCTATAAGCTGATATATATTATACAGGAAAGACTGAGGCAGACAAGACTGCAGTTCTCAATACAACCCCAGTTTTCCGAGGAAGGGAGATGATACTTTAAATCTAGATTTTCAGGTTTATGACGGATGTCTTGAAGTGAATAGTTTGCAAATGGCAGCTATGCACTGAAGAAAGGATAAGAAAGTTCTTGTTAGATATGCTCCAAATTGTGCCTTTGGGTATATCCAGAAAGAGTTTATACAGAAAAAAGGAAGTGGGAATAGTTTGATGGTAAAACTCTTTAAAAGTATTTCTGGTAAAAATGTTATTGTGTCATACACAGAGGGGACCAAACCCACATCTCTCCTGTGTTTGATAATGTTTTCCCAGAATTATCATGCAAGGGCCAGCTAACGACAGCAAACACTGTCACTGGTTCTCACCACTGTTTCAGATCCTGAGAGCATCCAAAAACCATGATGACTGGATTGAGGCACTTTCCATGAGCTCCTAACAGCATGAGGACATTGTGAGATAGACAAAACTGGATGGGTTTCCCAGATGAGTCACTGTGTATCCTTACTGCGTGGCCTAGGGAGCAAATTATTTGTGGTGCACTTTTTGCAGGGGAACACATGGGCAAATGTTATTCATTCATTGGCTCCTTCCACTTTAACCTGTATCTTTTCCCTTTGCTCAGGGCCACAGCCACCAATGCTACACGGATTGAAGCACATCTGGTGTTTTGAAATGGCACTATACATGCCCAACATCATTATGGAAAATGTCTTTTAAACACACGTTGCCTAACTTGACAATCAAAACTGACAATCTTCCCAGCAATCTTCCAAATAAGCTGTAATAATAACACATTAAAGTTTCCGTTGGGCCATCTGAAAAGCAAAACAACTTTACAATCAACAGATTAAGACTCTCATCAAGTGAAAAAAGCAACCAAAACCAGGGCACGATTTGTCAAAGCAGTGCAGTAACAGAGGAAGGTGTGGGAAACCAACTTCTCTTCCTTACGCTTCACTGGTAGGGTGAAATGCTTCAGCACTATGCAGCACCACAGCCTGGAGTTTCCAGAAGAGATCAAACCTGCAATGTGTTGGCAGAGTAAAAACAAAAAGGAAAAAAAAAATGTTGACTCCACAGATTCCAGCCTGTGTCAGCAATCCATATGGAATACGAACGCTACAGACTAGCAACCTTTAATTTGAAAATATCAACCAGGAGAGGGAGGGATGGACATTTCCAGCTTATTTGGAGCAAAGATAATGAGTTCCTCCATTCAAGAACCACTGGGAATGAGCAGATGCCAGAGATATGGGCTAGAAATGAAGATTATGAGGAGGAGGATGGAGCTTTTATTTTTGTTTCTTTATTTCACCAAGGGCTGACCTGTTAAAATAATGGCAACACAGCATTGAAACAATCCTAGGTCTCTGTCAGACAAATCATGGCTCAACGTATTTTCTCTCGGTTACATCAGAAAGTATGAACTTGCAACCTTGGCCCCAGCTCGTTTAATGGCACACTGACAGGGCAAGAATAATTCACAGGTTGAGCTAATCAAAGGTGAAAAGGGAGAATCAGTAAATGTCGTATCCTTTTGCCACTTTCATCAATCCGACTAACTGAATTTGAGCTAAAGCTTGGCAAATTTTCTGCAAAGGGAAATTAATATGTAACACATCTGAGGCCTGGTGCTGGCCAGCAAAATTGGAAAGCCGGCGTTATATCAGAGGGCATTTATTGAGGGAGAGAACGGCCAAAGCTGAGATAATCAGAAAGAAGCTCCTGCGTGTCTCTCTCCTCTGATAGCACTGTGACCCTCCCAGCCCTGCACCTGAGTAGAAATCCTTCTACTTTTCAATTTTTCCCCATCAGGAATATATTCTATTGCCCATTTCTGTTGCCCACACATGATTGAATCAATTCAATTACCTTGGAAAAGTTGATACATATTCAGGCCATGAAGACGCTCAGGATAGAAAGAGAGGAAAAGAGACAAAGAAATCCGTATTTACCCAATAATAAGTTTCATTTGGAGAAGGTTTGAAAACAATTCTCCCTCGCATTTGTCCCTGTCAGATCACATTATTCACAAATGAAGTTTACAAAATATCAATTCAATTTCAATAAGGGAGCCTGAATCCCAACACACGAGGGCTGAATTTACGAAATCATAACACTTGAGGGGACCCTGGTGGCTTCCAAATATTTTCCAGTCAGAGGTAATCAAAAGCAGACCGCTGAATACTAATACATTCAATTTCACCCCTTTTGTTCGCATCTGTTCCCTTATAATACTATTTTCTACACTTCCAAATCACTGATGATGGCAGTCTGGAGATAAAAAAGGTGCGGGGGGGGGGGGATCATATAGCTCAAACATTTTTGTGAAAACACTGTCAAATATGTCCAATTAATCAATTTACTGATGAGCAAACCATGATCTCCCCCATGCCACCCAGGGGAAACATGATGTTCCCCCAGTGCCACCCCAGATTGCTTTCTAACCACATTCTTAGCACAGAGTATGCCCCAGAACTAGCTGCTGGCATTAGAATTTGCCAATGAGACAATAAATGTTGTTTCCTCATCAATCTGTCCTCACCTACTGTCCCAGTAAGGAGAAACAGAAGGAAGACCAGCAAAGCACCAGGTCCAGGAAAGTATCCAATGCTTTCATCTCCTGGTCTCCTACGCTCAGTCAAAAACTCATGTTTTCTTGAATTGGCACTGGATCAGGATCTTAGTGATAATATGACACAGGTTTCTCAGAACAAATTACATTTTCATAGTGTCTGCTGGATCAAAATTTTCTCTAGCTTTTTGTGCAACAGCCTCCATCACATTTCCTTAAGCTAAGTACATCAGTAATTCAAAAATGTTCCATGGACATGGGAAAATACAGTATTTCATGATCTGCCCCTAGTACTAAGAAATGCTGGTGTAACACGACTTAAAATTTTAATAAATCAGCAAGTTCTAGTCAAAATGCAGAGCACACCACTCCATCCTTCACTGACAGGTGGTCAGCATGCTGTGGAAAATAAGCAATTTTCTAATGAACTTCATAGAAGTTCAGGAGAGAAGTGATTTCTAGATCATCTAATCTCTTCTATATTTCTCTGGCAATTAAGTGTCATCCAGCTATCCTGTAACTAGCCCAAAACAATGTTAGATTCTTTTGTCTCTATTCCTTAAAACCAAGAATGCATACAACAAGCAGGAACCCAGACAAGAGTCCAAAAATGATGCAGGGTTGATTTGATGGCCAAATCATTCCCCATGCTGCAAAGAAAGACCACAGCTTTTCAGACATTCCTTCCAATTAGGTCTGCAAGGAAATTTCTCAGCTAACGTGACTGCAGCCAAACACCTGACATAATCGTGTATGTCACTTCAGAGTACTGGACTATCTGCTTTGTGTCATGTCTCCTTCAACAGTCAGTCTCTGGTGCTTTAGAGGATAGAGAAGCAATACAACAATACCACCGTAGAAGCTAAGTTGTGCATTGAGTAACTTCACCAATGAGGTCACAGCTGACTAAGTGTGAAGCTGATAAACCTGCATGATCTCACTGGGGAACTGCAAGAGTTATGATCAAGTCCAGGGTCCATCAGGACAAGGAGCAGAAAGGACCACTGTAATTGCATGACCTAGCTTGCTGCTTCTGCATGCAAATGGGCCAAAGGACTAAAAAGCCAGATGAAACCAGCTGTCTAACCTCAAGATGCAACAGCTGCAACTGGCATCCAATATGGGATGCCATGCTGATCCCATATTGATTTCTCCTGCATTTAATTCTTCACAGCTAGGACACTGCATACTGAATTTCTCTAACCTCAGTTCCCAGTCACTGGACTTCACCAAGCCCAGATCAGCAAGGCTGGAGAGTCCCTGCTATCAACAGTCCTCTAATGTGTTCTTCTGGGACAGCAATAAACAGTCTGTAGTGCTTAAAGAGAAAGTCAGTCACAAACAACCTCAGTTGACACTATCTGGCTGTGCGCCTCTCAGTGATGAATCCCCTGAAACCTATTCCTGGTAAAGAAAGCTTCCTATTGTGTTTGGGACAACATCGTACCTCCCTACACCCCCTTCAGCAACATCAAAGAGTCTCTGCTCTCAACCACATTCCCCTGTTGTAACCCTGTATTACTGTTTCACCTATGGCCAACTGAACTGAAGCTGCACATGTATGCAATGCCAAGAAAAATAATAATAAAATAATAATACAGGAGCTACACTGTATTTTCTGAAGTTTGAATAGGACCATGGGTACCTATAGGTGTACAGTTGAGTCTATATGAAGATGAAGGTAGCTGTTAGATTCATTGATGCATTACTCAACTGAAAAATGAATTCTGCCGCATTCAAGGGATACAAACAAACTGGCCCTGATTGCATAAAAACAGCACTGGTAGCTTATTCTTACCTGTAAGGTTTTCCTGAAATGGGACTCAGAACGTAATATTTGAGAAGCAAAAAGATGCCTGAGGAATGCCATCAGCTGAAGTTGCTTTCAGAACGTAGTCAATCCTGTGTCAACACAGGAAAGTAATTCTGAAGAGAAGACGAAAGCCATAAGATTGGCCCAGAGCAAGAAGACCAGAAGCTCCTGAAGTTCTGAAGTTCCTCCACAATGTCACTGTCTCTTCAAGATAAAGGGTTTTTTTAATTTCACATTCTTGCTCAGAGAATGAAATATACATGAAGTGACATAATGGTATATGTTCATGTGCATGGTTATCTACAGCTGTGTGTACATGTGAGAACACCCCAGTTGTGTGTTGTGATAAGCACAATAAATTACTCAAAAGACTTGAAAACAAGTTTCATTTACAACTACAGCATGCCACTGAAAAATACAGTGCAAATTGCTTAGCATGAAATTTTACTTTTAAGCTTATTCCATTACAAAAATCTTTACAGACTTCTTTCCCAACTTGCCTTTTTCTGGCTCTACATGGAAAAGTATTCAGTGTATTAGCCCCATGCTGTTATAAAAATGGTTTTATACATTGTGAAATTATGCCAGGACAAAACCAAATAGCTAGGCTTAATTTAGTATTTACACGTTATTGTGAACTATCAAACCAATACTTGCAAAAAAAATTACATTAAAATGGGGGTTAATCTAACAATTTACAAACCATACCATTTTAAAAACATAGCAATTGTCCTTAGCTCTGTCAAGACCACATGCTGTGCAGACACCTATTAAGGAATCCAAGCTTTTCTTAATGTATTAGAAGAGTGAGGATGTGTAATTGGAAAAGAAAGTGAAAACTCCCTACAAAAGGATTTGGCATGGACATATCCCTCAACAGATTATTGTTATCAGTTTCAGCACATAAACTAACAACAGTGTTCAAGTCTACATTTGCTCTAGTATATTAGGAGAAAACAAGCATTTAATGGTATTTTGAGAACATTTAAACTTCATCATTATATTCTAAAATTGATCTCCGTGTTTCTGCTTCATGCAACAAGCTGCTACACTGATTTTGTGAAAAGCTAAAGCTAGTTCCTCTGGGAAGCCAAAAGAGACGCAGCATAAACTGTAGGTCATTTTGCTGTCCTGGTTCACCACATGTTACTCAGCAGACGAGCAATGAAATGAGACAGATAAGTTGAGGTTGGGACCGTTTTGTACAAATCATCCCTAGGAGCAATGGGCTGAAGTGTCAGCTTTGAAGATGAAGCTCTGGGAGATACAGAGACAAGATAACGTCCCTATTTTTTTGCAGTGGCTGTTCTTTCAACAAAGAACATGACATACTCCCTTTCCCACATTCACAACTGTAGGAATGCACAAGTAAATTACTTATCACCCTCCATATGCTATCTATTATTTGTGGCTGTTGGCAGAGTAAGTGCTCCAGATACACAGTCTACCCACCCCACCAACACTAGCCATCAGGCAGTCAAGCATCTAATCTAGACAAATCTAGAATTTTGCTCTATGGGAAGGCGAAAGAAAGGCACTTTGGGAGGGCAGCTCCTTCCATCCTAAGACTTCTTAAGCAAGTGATGTTTAGATATTTGTCTCAGGTTGGGATGTGTCTTCCTCCACAAATGACACAGCAGGTCCTCCTCCCCTTGACACAGCAGCTCCAGGCTGCTAGGAGAACTACAACAGTGACCTTCTTTCATGAACTTGTGCTCATTTAGTTTGAGCCGTGATGATCTGTCTATACTTGCCTTTCCTGGCTCTTTCCAGACTTCATGTTTGAATCTTTGGGAACAGCACATTGCACAGGGTTGAACACAAGAGCATGAATCACCCAAGTTTACCTTAGAGTGTTTTGAGAATGACTGTTTCTGTAGACACAGACTGTATTTTCAATTTTTAATCACGCGTCTCACCTGGGAAGTCTCACCAAGGTGTTGCTTTTTACTCTGAATATTTCATACAGCTTTCATAGCAATACTCCCTATATTATGTAACTGAGATTTTAATACGAATAAATCTGTGATGGGGTAACAAAGCCAATCCAAAAAGTTGCAAACAGACAGTTTTTGAGGAAAAAGCAGTCCTTCTGTACCAGATGCTTGCCTGCAGTGTGGAAGGAATAATTCATTTCAGAAGCCTCAACCAAAGCTGGTCACAAGCTTAGAGCAGCAGGTGGTCTGCAGAGACCACCTAAGAAAGCAGAGCTGGATTCCTTTATTCTGGACCGCAGCCCCTAAGCTATTCCCCATAGCTGGGAATAAATTCTTAAAGATACTCTATACCGTTTGTTTTATTTTAAGAGATAAGAAAATTTGACAAATTTATCTTAAATTATGAAAAGTCAATATACAGCACTGTATTCTTTCAAATCTCCCTACCACTTCATGCAAGTCCCTCAGTTTTGGCAAAGAAAAAAACATTCATAACATCAGCTTTAGTTTTGCTGATCATTTCACTTTCAAACACGCAGTGCTGGAATGTTTGAACTGCTGATATTGCAAGAGGGTTTTTAAAATGTAAAAATATCTGCTTCCATTGTAAATTGAGAGAGAAAAAGCTCCTAAACCCTAAAACATTTTGATCTGCTTCAAGGATTTAAGTATTTATTTTTACAAAGTCTAAATTTGGAAATATAAATGAAACCTTGATTTCTGATCAAAACAAATTTTAAAGCTAAGAGTTAGAAGCTCAGGAAAAGAAGCTGCTTTGCTTGGCTTTATCCTAAACATTGTATTCTCTTTTCTTTCTCTAAGTTTTCCCAGTTTTTTATTCAGAGACTTTTTCACCAGCTGCATAGTTATGCCCAGTCTGCACAGAATCAAACAAATTAAATATGAAAAACATTATGAATTATTTATTCACCTCAATCTCTTGAACCAACCTGAGGTTTGGAATCAGCATTAAAATACCTACCGCACTGATAACCCTCAAGAAGGCACTGCAGGTTCAAGTTCATTCTAGTAATCTTTTTTCCCCACTTTTGCCAGTGTTAATTCTATGCATTGAAAACTATTCTGGTGCTTCAAAGCAGCCCTTCACGATGCTGTGCTGATTCTGCCTATTAAAGTGGTCAAAAAACCCTACTTTGCAATGGTTTTCTACATGAGGAAACTAACCTGTGGTCAATTCATGGAGCAGTTAAATCCTTATCTACTGAAGAGTCCAGAGTGATTTGAATACATTTAACTTTGGAACAACAGTAGATACGTATCTAGAGGTTTGCATGTTAGGGAGTCTGAAATTCAAGCAGGACTTTTGCATAGTTCTGGAATTCACTTCTTTATCAGCTCGAAAACTTAAAGGATGCGAAAGACTCAAGGCCATAAGACATGTAAAAATCTAATAAGCTTATGGAGAATAAGTATGATAAGTGACCTTCCATACCGCTATTGCTTGTTGTTCTCTTTATCTGTATTTTACACCATCTTTAATGTTGGGAGAGAATCTCATGCATAGGACTGAATTCATGTGGAGGAGCTAATGCTTTGTATAAAACCAGGAACATGCTGAAGCAAGTCCAGGCCCTGGAGACTACATCTACCCTTACAGAGGTTGCAATTTCTTCATGTGTCTCCTCTTCTTCTTCGTCTTCTTCTTCTTAGCTGGTACAACCACAGGTAAAGCATTGCAGAAACATTTCGATGTAAATATATTCAAATTACTTACTGCATATTGCACAGAAAACCAGGGAGCCCCAGTGGATGACCCAGTGCTTAAACAGTCATTCTTTGCTGCCTTTTCTCTTATGTGTAAGACTGCTGTATTTGCTCTGAAATCTTTATGTCCAAGGATAGTAACTGGCGTGCTATTCTCTTGATATATTGATCTTAGGACCAAAGCATGCTGTAAAATGAGATGATCATAATGGGATTTAAAGTTATTACAGGCAAAGCTGTAGTAACGTATAGTAAGTTCCTGGCATTTTCATTTACCAGTGAAAAATCACATACCTACAGCAGATACACTGTTAAAAAAAACTGAAAAAGGTCTTCAAGGCCTGGCACCTATATTTTGCAGTTAGGTTTACAAAATTATTATAAGTAAACTTTTATGGGAGGGGGGAAGAAATAACAAGACATTCTATTAATGGAATAGGGGTTTCACCAAAGGCATAATGTATTCAAAAATATAATAAATGTCACTAAAAATTAAAGGACCTTATTCTGCTTTATACTATGGCTATTTTAAATGACACTGGCAATATAAGACAACGTACTCCCCCAGCCCACCTAGAAATAAAATAATAATAAATAAAGCCCCCTTTAAAACTACAGTCATTGTAAGACAGTCTTTGTGTAAAGGAAAACTGCATCCGAAAATAGCAAAGTCAACTAAAAAACCCCAAGAAATGATACTCGAACAATGACACTGGCCAAAGATGAGCTTTGGGGGAAAAAAGTGTTGGGCTAACACACTGAATCTGTAAGCAGGAAGCACTAGGAAAAGAGGGAGCTGTTAATTGCTGATTCAGCTCCTGGTTCTGTTTTTAATATTTGTGCAGGGAATGAAAATGAAATCTGTGTGAGAGAATCTAAGAAAAATGAAAGGGAAAAAAAAGTAAAAACAGAAAGAAAAAAAAATCTAATTGATTTAAGACAAAAAAGCAAATCATGAAAGCCCTAACCCATTCCCAGACAAGAAAATCAAGGAAGGATGTGGCTCCAGGGCAAAAGAACATAATACATTACAAAACAATTGTAGCATAAAAGCTAGAATTGCTCTTAGACCAAAAGGTGAGAATTTCTCTACCAAAGGATATTACCTAGTCCAGATTGAAGTGTTCTAGGACCAGAGATATGAGCAAGGAATCCAAAATAGGAAGACCCAAGGGACCTCAGACAGGGGAAACACTGAGGGCTGAAGGCCAGAATCCACAAAAAAGCAGAATCTGGAATAGCACACCCTATGGCAAACACCTGAAACATGTTGCATGCTTTCATAACCCACGTCTTGCATATATTTACCAAGTACCAGTGGTGTGAACTCAGCATGATAAGAGGTGACTGACCACTAGCTCAGATCAGTTCATCATTGCTGCAGCAGAAGGTGAGGCAGACTATCACCTAAAAAGCAAGTGGAACTTTTTATTATTTTAAATCCAGATACAAGTGCATGAGCCAGCATCTGATAAGAAAGGATGACATTAGCAGAGAAATCAAAGCCATTGGCAATTAGAAAAAAGTAAAAAGAACCAAGACTGCTGGGACTGTTAAAATCTGCCTTTGAGGCTAAGGACTTGCAGATGGAAAATAAAAAAGTATGGCAAATCAAAAGCCACATTATGATGAGAGATTCCAGAAGTTATTGTCTCACAAAAAGAGCAATTGAGAGCACCTTTGATGGAAAGAAAGGCTCTTAACAGCGAGAAGGGATTTATATCCCAGCCCAGGAATTATCATCCCACCTAAGTCCAGCTGAGGAAGGATCAGCTAACAGCTCTCACAAAGCAGGTCAGGCACCAACTGGACCAAAGAGGTTGTCCAACAAACAGACAGCTAGCTTAGCAAGATTAAAGAGCTAGTTGCCATGACATGGCACAAATGTACCAAATTGCCTGTGATGGGACACATCTCCAAAGCAATCTGCAGGTCCACATGAACATGCAGAATATCCCAGAGAAACTGCTTATAAAGATTTTAAATTCTGGCCTGTATCAGCATTGATTTTTCACTGTTACTACCATAATATCTTTCTTGGAAAAGAAGATATGGTGAATTATATCTTAAAGAAGCTTTGGAATGACTGGGACATCTTTTTATGTTGTAAGAAATCTCATATTACATGATGGCATTTAGTTAGGACTTACATTCCAAAGTCAGATCCCTCTCGGGCAGCTGAGTCTTGGAAAGTTACTGAACACAATGATAACCCATCAGCACCTGCATGGGCAGCCACCACGAGGACCCTTCCTCTGGAGCTATGGAATAAATTGGGATCCAACTAGACAGACCTTTTGCTTCTGTACTTATCCTCTATTTTGTGAGCCTATGGAAACTTAGAAAACCTGAGAGCATCTACACCCAAGAAATTCGACACAATGAGACCTCTGGAAGAGAGTCAAGGAAGTCTGCAGAGCCCAGTGCAATGCCACGTAGACACATCAAATAAGGTATAGGTATTTCATGGAAACATTCTTTTGAAGTTATGCAAGCACTCCTATGTCCTAGATGTTGGTAATTTTGCCTCAAACTTCAAAGCAATTCTGGAAGTGCTCAGCATTGCAATCATAAAAAAGAGTTACTACTCTGTCATATGTATCCCAACAGCAGCCTTAATAGACCTGCCTGTGAATTTTGAGGGTTATGGTCTAGGTCAGCAGACAAAAACCTGCATCACAACACAAACTCAACAGTTGCCTTGCCAGCAGTCTTAGCAGAGTGGCCAAGATGACAGAGATGAATTCTTCCTCTCATGCAAAGAGATAGAAACTGTATATCAGAGTTGACACACACAGGCACGATCCAATCCTGCAGTTTGCATTGCTTGAACTATGCTTATTTTCTGGCTAAATGGAATTTAGTGCCCAGAGCTATCAATACAATTTTAATTGGCATGTGCCACCTGAATCCAAGCCCAGAAAAATCAGCCAGAAGCTTATAGGCCTGCAGTCAGTCAGACAACATAAAAACAAAGAAAGCAAAAATCCAATAGGACTTTTAATCAAATAATACAGGGGAGACAAGAAATAACTCAATAGACCAGTTCTCTAAACTTTTTTAACCAAATGTTTCAAGAATGTTTGGAACTGCCTTGGCCATTTGTTGACAAATTCAAGATAATCCCATCTTGGTCTCATAAATGAGTTTTCCCTCACCCCTGAAGCTATCGAAAAGAAGGGTATGATGGTAACCAGAGGCCACACCCTTTTTACACTCCTCTTATCTTTTCAGGTGGGTGGGTGGCATTTTAGAAGTTAGCAATAATAACTGAAACACAGTGAATATATTAATTTTGCACACTTACCAGTTGAACCAGTTGTTATTAATTATGACTACTATATCAATCCTGGATCAGTATCCTACACTCCCAAGCAAAGTTCCTGCTCCATATGCTTTCTTCTGATTCGATATCTGCTTTGGATACTTTCCTTCTGGATTAGTGCCCCATTATGCATTTTTCAAGACTGCATCTCATTTGCTAAGTTCCTGTCATGTTTCTAATATCTCCTGTAAGTATACCCACGTCCTTCCTGGTTTTCACAACTCCTCACAACTTAGGTTACTTCCCTTTCTGGGTCATTAAAGGCGACGTTAGTACTGAAGGAAGCATTCCTGTTCAAGAAAGTGTCTTCATGTGTGTTTAAGTGCTGTTGAAGTCAATAGGACATAAGCTTAAGGGCTTCCTTAGCAAGGATCTATATCATGTGCTGAGCGTCACAGTGCTCAACTACACTACTGCCAGCAGCGTTGTTACACACATTCACTGTCACTATCCTTTATGCTCCAACAGATATTTCTCTATCCACATCATTCATTGTAAGTCAGGTGGAATGATTTTTGTGGGTATTATTACATGAGACTGGATCAAATGCATCACTGACCTACAACTACCTCATGATCTCTGCAGTCCATTTGCCCTATTCTTCTTTAGTGCCATGAATGCAAAATATTTTGTCCACCTCGGTGGGACTACAGACATAAATAAAGTTAAATAAGAGCACATACTTTTGGCCTGATTTCCAGCCAGAAAACAAATTTTTCTGTTGAGATTTGATGTTACCAAATGGCAACTTCCACATTTATTCTTTTTTCTTTCTGTCTTCTTATATTATACTTGCTTTTCTGCATTTGTGTGGTTCATGCAAAGTTTTCCAAGTTATTTTAAAATTAATGATCAATTTTTAGTAGCCTTAACAGCATAAAAATCAATAATACTCTAAATAGGATCCAGAATTTGTCATCTTGACTCCCTACACAACAGTTCCATAAATCTGTACTACGCTGAACTATACTAACATATGTGTACTCAGTAATTCTTTGCTTCTCTTTACCAACACTTTGAACACAGGCCTTTCCACTTTCTGTTTCTCCAGTTTCATTTATTCTATTTTTTGATTTTTAAAAAGAGTTCAGTATCTCAGCTATTTTCACCTGGGATAATCCAAAACACTTCCCATTTGCATGTAAAGTGCAGTCAATGCGAATTGATCAAAACCAAATTAACAGCAATTGGTTCCAATATTTTCCCTGTTTACACATTAGCTTGCTACCTTTAACATATAGATGTATTGAATTCAGCTTAGCAACCTGAGCATGAATGCTGTGGCCTTTAAAGAGAAACTTATCTGTAATTAAAATCATGCACAAGTTTTAGTAGGAATCTGTTTACTACCTAGAAAGAAAGCTGATTCTAAAAATGAATAGAATTTAGCTTAGTAGTTCATGTGTTTAATTCTGAATTAAATCCCCTAAAATTATGGGGAGTTAGCTTTATTAAGCTTCAGATTATATGGAGGTTAATGTCTAGTTCTGGGTGGGTTTTTGAAAAAAATCAAAGTGTACCCTTCCTTCCCATAACACAATTGATTTCTTTTTTTAAGATATCACTGCAAACTGATAATAAGTTAACACAGTTATAATCATTATGAGCATTTTTTGCAAAAGTCACATAATAAATATGCATTGAAACTACAAGCATGCGGTACAAATCATCTGGCACAGTGTTCAGATGACAAGTAATAAGGGCTTTAGAATAAAAACCGAAGCACATATACAGTCGTTGCTATAAGGAAATGATTTATCCTATAGTGTATATTGAATTGCTTATTATAATTTAGAATGGTAATTGCTATGGCTTCACTATACTGTTTAATTGCTACAGTACACTGATATATACCATGGAAGACACTGCAGTAACTGCTGTTGCTATATAACAGTATTTGCATAATCTGCACTGTAGTTTATTCTTATAGTAGATAATGCAGTATATGCAGGAATCAAATTGCTTCTCACCATATTGATTGCAATTAAGGACACAAATATGAATACAAAGATAGGGCTTTTTTCAAGGTATATATCACAGGACAGTTGCAAAATTCAAGTTTAAGTCATTACTGTGCTAGTCTTTCTAGGAAAATAATTACAGAAATGTAGCTACTGAGATTTTTCTAACACAAGTGTAAGACTGGATTTTTGTGCAACGACCTCCATTTTCCAGGCCAGATCTTTCTCACAAGCACCTGCAGTTAAATCAACCTAACCACTCCAGTCCGACGAAGAGCAGGATTTGAACAAATTCATCGCCACAGCTGACAAGCACATACCCTTCCCAACACCGCGTGATGTTGGAATGCCTGGATGGGAACTGGCTACGCCTGTGGTCTATGGTGGAGGTCTTGTTGTGGTTTAGCCCCAGTCGGCAATGAAGCACCACCCAGCCGCTCGCTCACCCTCCCCCCCGGTGGGACTGGGGAGAGAACTGGAAGAGCAAAAGGAAGAAAACTCGTTGGTTGAGATAAGAACAGTTTAATAATTGGAACAAAATAATAATAATAATAATAAAATGTAATGAGGAGGAAAGCAACAAGAGAGCAAGAGAGGAACAAAACCCAGGAAAAAAAACCAGTGATACAAGCGCTCGCCACCCGCTGACCAACGCCCACCCAGTCCCCGAGCAGCGATCGCTGCCCCCCGGCCAACTCCCCCCAGTTTCTATACTGAGCATGACGCCATATGGTATGGAATAGCCCTTTGGGCGGTTTGGCTGTGCCCCCTCCAGCTCCTTGTGCACCTGGCAGAGCATGGGAAGCTGCAAAGTCCTTGGCCAGTGTAAACACCACTCAGCAACAACTAAAACATCAGCGTGTTATCAACATTATTCTCATACTAAAATCCAAACCACAGCACTATACCAGCTACTAGGAAGAAAATTAACTCTATCCCAGCCGAAACCAGGACAGGTCTCTATGCTGATGAAATGGCAGTGGGGTCTTATGTGAAATAAACTTTGATGATACCTTGGCTCCCAGTGTGTTAACTCTCTATTCAGCTGGGCCTCCCACTCTGGAGGGAGCCGGTGGTGACTGAGAAATCAACCCTCCTCCATCTGTCCCTAGCCACAGGTTCCCCTGATTAAATTTGGGTCCCTAGAATTGAGTGCATCCCTGCATATGTTACCAGGCCAGAAGGCAGAAGCATATTACCACAGAAAGAAGCCATCACTGGAAATTTTCCAGCGCCAAAGATCAGCCCAACAATTATAGCAGAGATGTCCCCACTGCTCTTAGGTACTGAGATAGCCTACAAGGAGTTGAACTCATGTCCAAGGGAGTTAGGGCCAAATTGCAGTGAGCTGTGTAGATCACGATCAACCTTTTCGTTTGCTTCTGAAATCACATGTGCTTGTGGGGCAATATAAAGACTACAAGTATATTATGCCACCAGGAGAAGCATGACCCCATATTTAAGATGCCATTTTCTTTATTCCTTGTTTCTTTGCCTTAAAAATGCTATGGAAAGCTAAGAAAGTACTTACGGCTGGCCTGACTCATGAGTGTTTCAGGGAACAAACAAAAATCGTGGATCATAGACACCAGCTATGCTAAAATGCTTGAACAGATTACATATTTTGATGGATTTGTTTGTATTTTTGTAAGTGAAAGTAAGCAGTGCAATTTACTTTGATTTGGGAGATTTGCTATTTGCTACTCCCGCAGATTCTGACTGAGACAGTTAATTTGTGAAACTAATGGCAAATCAGCTGAAATTTTGTCTTCAAATTTAGCAATTCAATATTCTTCCATTTTAAAAAAAAACAGTACAACTAGTCTAGAATCAGAAAGAAAATCATATCACATGGCTCAGACAAGCTCAGCAATGAGTTGTCAAAGCAGGGGATAAGGCTCAGCAAAAATGTTTGGCAAATATTTGCAAACAACTACGAACAACTCACTGCATGAAAAAGTCAGAGTTAGTAATACAAGATTTAAATAATTATCTCAGCTCTAATGCTAAAACAACGGACTGCAAAAAGTTGTTAGGACAACTCACTGTAAGAGCAAGTCCTGCTTCACTTCGTGGACTTCTGTAGTTTCAAGAAGCAATTGATGGCAGGGGACATTGATGTACGATAAATGTAGCATGCAATCACTCTGATTGTTTGTGATCATGACATTTTACAAACACTGCTTCTCTGTCATTTTCTAAAGTATTGTTTTAGAGGGTTGTGACAGAGGTAAAAGAAATTAAAAAAAAGAACAAAACAAGGAGAAATGTCACCCTGTCTCCCTAGACAAGCCAGATTGAAAAATTGAAAAGAAACCGACTTGTATGAGAGAGATTCGTAGCACTGACACCATACCAGCAAAATCAGAATTAGATTTTGAGATTACTGAAGTAATAAAACCACAGATTCTTTTCACAGGAGTTTATACTATCTATATACTGTATTGAGTGTGGCAGTACTGGCTTGTGGTTAGAGCAAGAGTTTGCTGGATATTTTTTTATTTGACTCCGTTACTGACTTACTGTGTGACCTTGAGGTTCAGACCTCCACTTGTGAGATGGGGATAATAATCTTAACCTATTTTGCAGCTGAGTAGATGAAATCTCTGAGAGCTCTCTTTCAAGGCCTGCAGCCAATAATTAATGCTCCTTACACTTCATTGTTTTTCTTATTTTGTGATGGGAATTAAATAAACTTTAAACTTTTTTTAAAAAAGTTTCCCTGCACTGACCACAACCCACACCCAGCACAAGCATTGCATTTGCAGATGGACAAATGGAAGTGAACCCAATTCAATCAAGTGAACCCCTTTCACTCCTTCAGCCACACAACCAAGGTCAGACCATAGATTCAGCCCATGTGCTTGCAGGCAGGTGCTCAGGCAATATCTGAACATTTCCTATTTTTCACATGTATCTAACAACATCTTTCAGGCTTTCCATCCAGCTAAAACTCTCATCCAAGCCTTGTTGTCTCTTCACGTGACTATCCCATGCTGGTTTTCCCTTCATGTTGGCCACTGCCCATTAGGAAGACCCGCTGTCTGATGATAGTCACCCCTTTCCCTTCCACTCATATTATGCCTAACAGCAACTTTTTTTATTTTAAAGACTTCTTTTACTTAGCTCCCTCTGTCAAACGTGTCTAGTGCCCTATTGCAATACCATCCCTTGGTTTTCCTCAGCCAGCAGTCTAAGCCATTATCAGCTTCTCCTCCAAAAACATCATGCTTTTCCCTCACTCTTGATACTGTGCAGGTGGGATACACATGGAAAAAGATGAAGATGGTCCCTACCTTATTTTCCATCAAATTTTCATTCAAAAGGAGTTATGCCGTAGCACCTTTAAACCCAGACCACTACAGAGGCAGGCAGCAAGTGTGAACTATTCCCTTTTCAGCTGAAATTTTCCCTTTTTTCCTGCTTCTTCCATAAATAAAAAAGCCCATACTTTGTATCCAGGACTAACAAGGTAGAGCTAGTTTTTCCCTTCAACCACTTCATTTTGTTTTTAACTTTTAAATGCTCAGGACAGAGACAGCTTCTTATTCTCTTTGTTTGTATTTGCAATACTCATATGATATCTCATGCCCCATTTCATGCTCTAGAAGCCATCACAGTCTGAATATTTACCACCCAAAAGAAAACAAAATTAAAACCTGAAGACTCTCTAATTCTTGTTGCTTTGAAGAAATTGAAAGAGCAATCATATAAGAACAGCATAATGCAAATTTCATTAGGGTAACACCACAGAGGGAAGAGAGCTGCTTGAGCTCAGAAATTACCCTGACTTGGAATACATGGTTATAAACTGATCAACCATATTTTTAATCTGGAAATTATAAGAAGGTTTCTAATTAGTGAAGTGACAGAAGTTCAGGAATACCTCTCCAGTAGGTGGGTTTCAGTAGTGGAGTTGGGAACAGGAACCCTAAGTGGTTTCAACTCAATTTTGACCAATTACAAGGTCAATCCAGTGTGCCCATCTGAGCAGAGGAGTGAGTGACCCAGCAGATCTCCTCCAGTCCCTTGTCCCTACTTTGAACATTATTTCTGCTTCAGCAGTCAGAAGTGTTCATAATAACTGCTAATCAATGGACCAACCTGCAGCTTAAAGCAGAAGTATGTTCTCCATGACACATTGATGGCTTTTAAGTTTTTCTACCGAAAAACCCCTTCTTGTCTAATGTAGGTATCATACCATCCCACACTTATTTCAACAATGCTACATGTCATGATTTACATATAAACATACATACAACAAACATGCATACAACATATGAACATACATAGAACATATAAACTTTTTTCAGCTACCAGCCCTGCAAACACCCTGAAATCTGACATTCAAACACTTTATTTCATATATATGATCAGGACCAATAACAGTTCTAAAGCCAGCACATATCTACAGTGATACTTGAGTCCGCTCTTTCTAGAAGTTGCTTTTGCAAAGTCCTAGAGAAATAACAGCATTTCAACCTAATTGATTTGAATATAGTAAACAATTCCTCTGACGATCTGAAGGAAGTCAAAAGAGATGCTTTCACACCTACTCATCACTCATTTGGCTTCAGGGAAGATCCTGAATCCAGCTCGTGTATGCCAGGCATCCATGGTGTGACCTTCACTGTCCTATACATCCATGCAGCCATGACACTATACACCTACAGGAAACGTTAGCAATACTATTATAAGGTTCCACCAAAAGTGAGCCAGACAATCTACACTGGACATTTTCAACAATGTAACAAAAATGTCCCTTTTTCGTACCCAAAGCCCAGTATAGATGCAGTTATACTATGGAATATAGAATACTATATATCCCCTGGGGTGCACCATAAGCTATGCTGGTAAAAGCACACATGAATAGAGCACCAAACTTCTTGTAGTGTAGACTAGACTTAAGAGAGAGTGACAGAGACCCTGTCTGTGATAAACTGGGTAAGGTGGCTCCAGCTGCAGTAATGGAGGGTCAAATGTACAGACTAACTCTCAGTGACTCATTCCTAAACTTAGAACAAGAGACATTTTTAAAACCTTTGAAAACTGTAATTTCCTACTGGTAGGAGATTCTTCTTGTGTTGCCAAAACACAGACCTAACCAGAACTAGATTTCAAAAAAAAACTTGGCTGAAACTTCAGTACATTTTTATTGACAGGGGTTTTTTTTATTACCATCTGCCATTGTATTGTGTAAATGACTAAATACGGGTTTTAAATTCCCAGAGAGTTCTTTGTTTAATTAGGAGGAACCAAATTTTGTAAAAACCCTTTCTAGAGCTTGTTTGTAGGAAATCTATTTTATTGGTTCTTTGAATAGAGTTATTCAAGTAATATACTCAGGCAGCAATTGAGAATAGCTCATACTGAGCTTGAATTCACTACACAGGAGTAAATGTAATGTCAAATCTTATTCTTTTGCACGTTAAGCACCCTGATAATTTCATATAGTTGCAGGGGGGCAAGCAGGCAGTTTTAAGACAATGTAAAGTTAAGCTACATCTCTTTCAGCTCTTTGGCCAAACCCCAAAAGTGAGCAGCTCTGAGAATATAAGAAGACAGGGACCATTCTGAACTTCAAAATGACCATCACTAGCTCTGAGGTGAACTCTGTGCAATAACCGCAGCTGGTTCCAATATCTTCCATGCCACTGCTGGTAAAGCTCCTGCTGCCAGTCAGCCTGCTGCAGGTCTGAAGGAAAGCCCTTGACTTCTTGGGGCAGTGCCAGATTTGCACTATTCTGGGTAAAAACCGGCTTTGGCTCCTGATGGGTTGCTGCCTCTCACTTTCGATCAGCTTGTGCCACTGTGAGCTGCCTTCTACAGAACAAGGAGAAGCGCTGCAAAACTCCCTTCATGTGTTTTTGACTGTCACCCAACTGGCTTCTTGTGTAACCATGGTTTTAGTAATTTGGGGTTAGAATTCTAATCTGAAAGTGCATTTCTACCTACAGAAATACTTGGGATAATGGCTGATTGCCATTTTTTCATGCTCTTATCTCAAAATGATACCTGTAAACAAACAGTATTCAATATTCACTGTGGAATCTGTCATCGCACAAGAAAACAGGTACGCTGTGTGACTTACCTGACTTATTAGACAGCATCCATAGCAAGCAGTGAATAAATAATATCCAAAGATGTAGCTGAAGCCCAGAGACAGCGGATGACCTAATAGCTTGTGCTTTGCCTGTATGAAGGTATTTGCAAATAGTTCATTAAAGAGAAACATTCAAAAGTCAGACTTTGTTAGATCACTTCAGCCCTGCAAACACAAGGCATCTAAGTACTCTTGAGGATCTGGGTCTGAACGATTTTCCCAAGGTCATACACAAAGTCTGTAACAGTATGAGGAATTAAACCCATGCTGTCCACATTCAAGACAAATACCATAACAACCGAACCATCCTCCCTCTGTAAAAGGAATGTATAACATGAGTTCCTATTTCCAGATAATACAGGGTGTCACCCTCCAATACACGAGAATATTTACACCTGGGAAAAAAGAAATCAACAGTTCTTTTGTTTTAACCTTTGTTTTGATCTTGAAGCTTCAATCCAACATTCTCAGTCTCCAAAATGAAAACAGTAAATTGACATGTCATATAGCTTACAAAATGAGGAGTGTTATCAAAGGCAGGCTGTGTAGCTAGACCTCGTTCGGTACACAAGTACAATTCATATTGTTCCCACCTATTACCAGAGCTTGAATATGTAAAATATGAACCATTCCACAATCTGCATGCTCATTTATATTACCTTTATGTGAAACTTAGGGAATAAAAAATGTTCCATTTCCCCTTCAAGTGTAACACTCTGTGTTACACAATCCTGCTAGTTATCTTGGTGAGACTAGGCTTTGCGACATACTTTGCAAAGGAAAAGTGGACATTTATCCTTTAGGGGTTTGAGTTTAAAACTGAGGCTGAAACTTCCAGAAAGAAAAGTGATTACATTTTCTGAGATTTATGACACTACTTGTTCCCCAATTTCATGTGAGTTTAAGCTGAGTTTAAGCATATAACATTTTCTAGTTGACACAGGAGAGGCTGTGGTTCCAAATAAAACATTAGCATAAAGGAGAAGCATTTTGCAGGGTTTCAATCCGAAGTAAGGTATAGAGGCATTGGCTGAGTTTTGCTCCAAGTTTCCCAAACTCCAGGTTCAAAGCAAAACTCGAGGATAATCTCAGGCAAAAGATAGCAGATTTTTTGGCATGAAATCCTTGCAAAGCAAAGCAATTAAGACTTAGACAGTTCTAAAATGGCATTGGAAGGATCCTCATTTAACTGCTTCCAGCCTCTGCTTGTGTGACTCCAGTTGAAATAAAGCCAAGTCCTTATTCCTGCCTTGCACTTAATTGTCCTTCTTCTCCTCTAATCCCTTCTTCTTTGCCATCTCCCAAAAGGCTTCTTTATTCTCATCCTGCTTGACTGCACTATTGCTCTCCCCATCTCTTGCTGCTCTTATGGGATCCCCTTTCACAACTGCTCCACTTCCCAGCACTTTGCTGCAGGCATCCCCATCATCTCACACATCTCCCTTTACTTGCAGAACTTCTGCTCAGTTCAGTGTTTCTCCCTTCCTCTTTTTTCCTTTCCCTCATTCCTGCTCCTCAACTCATCTGATTCCATTTTCCTTGGGCCCATTTAAATCCTGGCAATTCCTAGGTCTGCTTCTCTGCCTGTTCTTACTCTTGGAGTCTTTCCTAACATCTAATCCTAGTCTCTGGCTGCAGTGTTATCGTATTTCTTTGTATTTTAGCCTTCATAGAGACAGCCGTGACAGAGCTCCCTTTCTTTGCAGAAGCCTAGCAAATATAAGACTGTTACCATGAACAGAGTTTCAGCCTTCTCTGCTTCAGGCTGAAAACATCAATTAATTCACTCTTTCCTTATGGATATTGTATTCTCGCAGAAATAAAATACTGCAAACTAGAGTACCATACTACCGCTGGGACCTTACCAGTACCAGGCAGAGAAAAATGTATGATCTCCTTTATCAAGTACCTTCTTTTCATTCAAGGTCTTCCTTTGACTGCTGTTTCTCAAAGTCTTTCTATCCCATAAATAAGTTTAAGCCCAGTTCTGCCAAAGATCAGAACTTCTTCTGCTGTCTTCACATCATTCTGGTTTTTAGCTATGTATTTTACCCAGAAAGGTGGGGGTAGTTCCAGTCTCAAAAGAAGAGCACACAGAATATGATTAATTGTTTACTGTTCTACCCAATAATCTGATGCCTTTTTGGTATTCTGATAAATGTCAACCTAGGAATTTAAAGCAAAATGAACTAGTAACTTTGGTGGATATAACCATGTGCTGAAAAAATAACACTGACTCTTTTATTTTATGAAAATATTTTTTCAAACTTTCCACTCTGTTTATTGCAGTGGGAAACAGAATTGGTCTAATCTGATTTTAAGACATATGCATTTAAGCAATGCTTTAGGAAAAAAAAAAGAAAAGCTTTCGGCATTACCTTTAAAATCTGTGCGAAAACTATTTTTGATAAGGGAAGTTTCACATAGTATACAATGCCCGTATGCTCTCATAGATGGTCAAGACTCTAGGAAAGAGATTTCTTACTTTTGCTGAAAGTAAAAATGCCATGAACAGTTATTTGCAGGAAAATCACTAATCCTTTAAAAACAAAAAACAGCACTAAATTAAATTTTGCTCTTTAAATGATATTGACAATTTTGTGAGATCAATTTTTAAAGTTGGCACCTTTTGGTGCTACTTGTTTCCCTGATTTATTGACAACAGCTTTACATACTCTTGCTTACAACAGTGAAAAGAGCAATTTAATTTGATCCAAAAATTCCCCAACTTCAGTAAGCTTTTTGTAGTATTTAGATAATAATTTATTCTGAATAGTGGTATGTCTGACACTTGATGCAATGAGGAGTGAGAATGTGCTGGGAAGCCTCTCTGAACTATTTCAAGCAGCCTTTTAAGAAGCTATCCAGCAAGGAAGATTAAACATTAGCTGATTACCGACAAGTAATTAACAATGTCAACGAAACACAGAAACTGCATTAATAATAATTATATCATCAACACGCTGATCATCTTGTAGAGAATCCCAGGGAAGAGGAGAGGTTAATTACTCACTGCTAGCAGAACAGCAGGAAGTCGACCGCAACCATGCCTCTGCATGGTGTTAACTGCCAGGCAGATAATTAATTAACATCATAATTGTAATGCAGGCAGCATGAAAATATTGAAATATTACTTCATTTCAATTCTATTACCTATCCAGCACATTCTAAAACTTAGAGGCTGGAACTACAAAGATTCGTTGTAACCAGACTCCTGGGTCACGTGGCTTTGACTTTATTTTCCATCAGAGGTCTATAATGAATGACATCCTGAGAGGTTTGAGCAGAGGACAAAGAGCCAGGAGGGATTCAGTTCTGACACAGATTTCTGCTGTCTTGACATGAGAAGTTCATCATGATTCAAGAAGAGTTAGACTTGTGGATGTGCGCATGGCTAATGAAAGTTAGACTGTCAACAAGTTCTTCCAAAATAAAATTAACAAAAGATTTGAAAAATACATTAAGTCACATACTTGAACCACGTCCCAAGCAGGACTTCAGGGAGAAGTTGCATGGAGTTTACCTGTCACGTGGACCTTGCACTCCCATGCCGAATGTCATGACCTTCAGCTCTTCTGAAGGTCATTTTGCAGATCCTTTTGTTTGGGTGCCCTCTATGAGAGTTGCTTTTCTTCCATCGCAAGTTGTTTGGCTTGAAGCAGGAATGCCTATTGTGTGGCCTACAAGGTGGCATAACGCATAAATGGAAGCATTGTGTACAGTTCTGGTCAATCTTATCCAGGACAGACAAATTCCAATGTCCTGTCTGGCTGATCAAATGAAAGAAAAAGAGACTAAAGGATTTTGTTGTATGCAGGGTAGTAATGAAAGACAGAGATGAGATATGGTTGCTGGACATTCACTGATTTGACATTAGAAGAAAATCTCTATTTATCAGAAAGCTACTCTAAATTTCATGGTACAAACAGAGCTAATGAAACCAACCGCTTGTAAAATGGAGCTCCATACACTGGCTATACGACATGGGGCCAGGGAGGGGATTTGATTTAGTAAACTAAGAGGTCCCCTAGTGCTCTCTGTTCTGTTGAACAGCCAAAAACACTTTTACATACCCACCTGCCCCACTGAAAAAGCATTACAGCACTCTATGTACAAAAATATATGTCCGATAATCATGACCTTCTAAGACTTCAGCCTGGTGAAAACAGGCCATCTCTACAGCCATTAAAAAACCCTCCTTTAAATCAGAGGGGAGGTAGGTGCAGATAATTGATTTACTAAAGCTGGTCTCATTTTCCTGGTTTGTGCCACATTCAAAGAAAACCAGAACCAGAAAAGCATGCTGGGAAAATGATGACTCTGCAAAATGCCTAGGGAGAATTAGAGCTGAAAGCCACCATTACCACCAAGTGAGGAAAAAAGGGTTGGTACTGGAATAGATTTAGCTGAATATTGCACAAGAAATCTGGCTATTATTTCTTTAAAATTGTGTGTCAGAACTGATTTTCTCGAAGGTAAACAGCAACATAAGACAAAATGTGCAAAAACGGACTTCCTTGATCCAGAGATATTGAAGTCTGATCATCTGTAAATTTAAATTCCCTTTTTAAAAATATTTGAGGGCTTGAAACAGAATAGTTTTGAAAGAAGTACAGTTGACCTAAAATAAAATAAGCTTACCAGAATCAGATCCCGTTAGTTTCTCACAGAGAGTGCCCTGAAAGAGTTATGGTCATCTATAACATGGACAAAATTCTCTTTATCACCCAAATTCACACATTAAGAACATGCAGCGCATTCCATGTTTGTGCAGTTAGCTGTTTGCAAAAGGAGCTGTGCAATAGCAATCTGGCAGAAGAATAGGCTGGTGGTTATGCCTAGGATGTGGTGGACACATCATGACTTAATTCCTAGGTTTTATATGGGCTTTCTGTATATGGCCTACCTGCAATATATACAAGACTGTCACACCATTTAATTAACCACCTGTATAGCTCCATCCGCACCTGCAGAGGAGTAGAAGTTATACCTCAAGATATATAAATAAGTTCATTAAGAGTTTAAAACATGTTTCAAGAGGGAACAAGTATTACAGTAGACAGATCTCCATAACACTTCTTGTAAAGAGGAGGACAACTACTCTTGCATTCTGGCCAATATTCCCTCTCTTTGTAACAGAGGATCTAACACCCAGGGCCTGTTTGTGACCTCTCCCCTCTCATATAAATACTTGTGCAGTCATTACACTATCAATCTTTAACTTGTAACCTTGACAGGCACTCTGGGACTGACAGGAGCTGCATAACACCAAGTCCTTTTTCATTCTGCCTAGGGTCAGGCCTTATTTCAGTATGCAGCTAATGAACTTCTCACTGGAGGTCATGCGTGGAGTATTAAATGGGTATATTGAACATTTACCAACAACATTAAAAATAGGAGTGTTGGTTCTTATTTGCACTATAATAAGTCAGGAGTAATCTACTGTCTTCATTAGACTTTCTCCAGTGCTAGTGTTGAGTGAGAGCATTAGAAGAACCAGGTCCTTTATGGCCAGCTGCAATCATTGCTATGCTCACACACAGCCATATCCTCACGAGTACAAATAGGACTCAACTTACCCTGCAGCCTGTAAAACTTAGAACACACCAGGTAAGGGAGGGGTGCAAAATGCAGAACATCTTTAAATTCCTAGATCATTGCTTGAATTACACCCATAATTAATGAAGATTATTTTTACTGTGACAAAATGAAAATAAATAAATACAACACCAAAGGACCCTAGTCAGGGTTTGAGACTCCTTATTCTATGACCTAAAGAAACTAATTCACCATTGAGAACAAAGGATAGATGTATTTTATGGCTAAATTTAGCCAAGAAATAAAAGGATTTGCAGCCATGAGTGAAACACCTTATACTGATGCAAGAACAAAGAGTATCGTTCACCCTTCAACATTTTGCAAACATCAAAGTCAAACCAGCCTTCTGATGACTGAGTCAATAATGACTCAAACTGTACAAATGGCAAAGATAGTTAACAGCTCACCTGTACTAGAACATTTAGTGCTATGAGAAAAGCTATTTAAGTATATTCACATCTGGGAGCCCTTTCTGGCAGTTTATATCAGCAAGGTATGCTGGGAACATCCATAAACATCTCGCTGCCCCAGTGCCACTGCCTTTGGTGCAATGTCCAGCTCCCACATGTCTTTCTGTTTCCTCCCATGATAAACAGATCCATGTGTTTGTGTGGAAGAATTTATTAAATATATAATAGTTGCCTCTGGGAAATTCCATAACCTATTCCTTTCTGTACCCTTTTTAACCTTTCCACCCTCTTTCCAGCAGAAACATGGAACTGGCAGAAACCTTGTGTTTATTTTAGAGATTAAGAGAAATTTTTCTTTCATACATCTGTAAATGTCACCTTCTGCATCTTTTGCATTTCCATAAGTAGAACTTTATTATGCCATAATATATAACGTAAATATAAAACCAGAAAATGGGAGATGCCAGCCACTTTAGCCTGCATCACTGATGCACACAGATATATTCAAAGCAGCTCTCCCTCTTGATTCATTTAAATGAGCACGAGGCTGCTGTAATGAATACTTGTATCTCAAATGGTGGAGAGAAGATACATTCACGTGTACCTCATCCTACAAAGCTGAGGCAGACATGCATGAAGTGTGGTGCATTTTTAGGAGTTGCTGTGTGGATACTGTAGTCCATAATTCTTTTAAACACTACTGCTCGTTGTCTAAGGAGTTGTATGAAGGTTTAGTGTGGGTTTTAAATCTGGTTTTCCTCTGTCCTTTTGTCTTTCGTACATTAACTTCTTCACAGAGTCTAGGCTTGACTAGTCCTGAACTTGTAGTCCTACAAGTCCTAGTCCTTGACTAGTCCTTGACTAGGCCTTGACTAGCTCCCTTGCTATCTTTTTTTCTTTACATGCCCTGTATTTTACACATGTAAAATGTGGGCTCTTTTTAATATAGAGCTGAAAAAATGTGGGTAAAATTGCTGGTGTAAGTCAGGTAAACTAAATCAAAACCAATAGAGAGCAATTCCCAGAAGGAAGCACATCATAGTGTGATGAGTTGATCTTTAATGATACGATTGCATATTGAACATTTCAAGTAACTTCACCCAATTACATCAAAAGAGACTGGTTACTACATTAAAGGTTTTGTTAATCTCAATAAAGAAAGGGTGGTCTGAAATGCAGCCACTAGATAATTAAAATTAGAATGCTATAGATGGCTACTAGATTGCTCATTTTATATAACGAATTGAAAGCCTAATAGGAAAACTCATAATACCAGCCCTCTTAACATTAGCAATTACCATGATTAACAATGATACTCACAACTCATTTTTCATTAAAGACTATGGGCAGAGATAAGCTTGTTTATATAGACTAGCTTTTGAACCGATGAGCTATTTATCACTTAGAAAGCCATGAAAGGACAGAACAGCACCCAGCAATTAAAACTTGCAAAGTGACCTTGTGACAGTGAAAGACCCACCCTCCTCTGAAGCAACAGTAAGGCAATTGTTTTTGAATAAGTTAGAAATGGAAAGATAATTTGTTGGTTTGTTAAATCATACATCTTGGCCTTGGAGTGACTGGAGTGCATTGCTGCACACAGAAGGGCTTTTGTACAGCTGCAGGTTTTCCAGTGTACACCACAAATAGGAAAAGTGAAGTTTTAAGAGATACTAGATCAAAAGATTGATGTGCAAAGGATCAATAATGCTTTATATTAAAACAGCAAAAAAAGAAATAAGGTTTCACGTAGGTGTTTTCAAAGATCAAAGCATATGCCATGTATGTGCCTCAACTTGATACCCTAATCAATCCTCATCTTCCTGTTCTTATTTTGGGTTCCCTGTCTCATTGCTGGAGCCTCTCATTACTCCTTCCAGACTAAGCTTTTGAGAAGAAGAAAGTCTCTTATTTACCTGTCACCAAAAAATAATACAGCTGGGTCCTGCTCCCAAAGTCTTGAGACTTTTCCTAGGTTCAGTTGAAGCACCGTGGAGTCCAGATAATGCATGTATTAAAAGAACAGGAAAATAGCACTGAAGTAAAAGGAACAGGTCTCTCTAAAGATGGAAAAAATAAATCAGACATGGCTAAATTGTTCAATTCAGGTATCTGATATTTGCTAGGTATTATTTAAAGATTAGTCATTTCAGTCATGTGATATTAGATATGCTCAGAAGGAGTACAGTATAATATTAAAAGAGACTAAGAAACAGCACAAAATGATTGCAAGATATCCTAGCTGGCAATGATTCAAATAGCCATTGAGAACAGAAATAAACATTCAAGCATGCATCCACTCTAGTCTCACCACTACAGCCCTAAGGAAATAAAAGGAAAAGAAATATTAGAAGAAGCTTTGCAAAATGACTAGTTTGAAAGATATTGTATTTATATGCTTAGCCTGCCTTTAATTCACATTCAGGAGCTCCCCAGGATTTTTATTAATCAAATTAATTTACTATTCAATTAAAAAGCGAAAATGAATGTGAAAGCTCTATTATACCAGCTGCATCAGAAACACACACGCCCATGTATGCATATACACTCAATTTAAAAAACAGTGAACTACCTGTCCGCAGGTAACAAATGTCTCAAGAAATTTTCTTTATTTACTTTGGAAAGAAATTAGATGTAAGAAATTTGCTTAGTGGAAGAATGAGAGGGAATCAGACTGCAGCCTTCAAGAGCAAAGATAATAGGTTGTGCCTTTTTCATGCTTCTCCATTCTTCCGATATTAACTGATTCAGGGTGATGTGCTTCTGAGCAGTGAGCGTAAGCTAACTAAACATAATTAACATACACTACAATTATTTCCCCATGGCTCCTCCCATTGCTATGCTTTTTTCAGCAGCTGGTGATAATACCTACAACTGATTTATAATGCATAACTCCTTCCATCCCAGAACACCTTGCAAATTCTGGGTAAGTTTCTGAGAGGGTTACCACAGGCTGATAGGAACGGAAAGCATGTGGCATGTGTTTGTGAAGCCAAGGCTACACTGAAGGTGGTGTCAGACCTGTCGTGAGTTATGTTCTGTTGCCTGGACATCAGCTAGAATCCCTTCATAATCCCTGTGGCTGCTGCTGTTTTGGTAAAGACATTCTCCAAACTGTGATTTCCCAGTAACCAGTGCAATACCATATTGTGCTGATGGGAAAAGACTCATCAGATTCCCCTTTCCAGCATTGCCTGTCTCACCATGGGCAGATGGTCTCCCTGCTTTGCTGATGGGTTCTGAGAGGACATCGCACTATTTGACCCCTGTTATGATCCCATCTTATTGCAGTGTATGTATATAAGCCTGAACATTGTTTTCCATAAGGAATATAATGGTTAATCTACTAAACAGTGTTGTCCTTCCTTGTCAGCAGATAATGCATGGTCCGGCACTGTATACTTCACACAAAACCCAGCCCAAAACTTGTGAGGACGTAGCATATTTGTATGTGTGGAGCTTCATGCAAAACCAAGGGTTTCACTTCTTTGGCTTGTCTGCCCTCCTGCCAAGCCTCCTGCTTTTACTAACAGAAGAGGGATAGGGAATCATTCAGGTTGTGGGGTCTGAAGCAGAAAATGAGTCAATAATAATCTTGGCCTTCCTCTAATACAACTGCTGGTCAAATCAAAATCACGGCGTTTTAGGTCAAGCCTATAGATTATAACTTCTTACATGTCCAGAGCTTGTGGTGCCCCATAGGTGCACTTACTTGCAGGGTAGGTGAGTGTCAATCTGTGAATTATGCTATTTGCTTTTGCACTGAAGATGTCAGAAAAGATGACAGATTCCCTCCTTTCAGAGGTCTTGAGGAAGTTCCCAGAAAGCTCTTATATCAACAAATGCAAAGGCATTCACGGACTAAGGGCTGAGTAATTGAATGCGCGCTTCCAAAAGAGACAAGGTGGATGAAGATCTCAGAACTGACGAATGGCTTGAAGTTTGGCATGCTCCCAGACCACATTAGCAAATAGAGTCTAGATTCAACCAATGGAAAGCACCTTTTGCATAACTATCTCTTCCGATAACAATTAATTTTCAAAGCCCATGCGGGTGAAACCTGCAATCCCAGTTCCAAGGCTGTGAGTTAAAACTAACTCCAGTAAAGAAACTGGAATAATCATAAGCTCACACTTGGAGAATCTGACAGCAAAATCTGACCAAGATTTCTCCTCTTGATAATGTTAGAGGAGGAGGAAGTGGAGAAGAATTGTTTGGCTTGAGTTTGTTTCTTTGATAGAAGCTCGCAAGCCTGGTTTGGTAAATCAGAGCTACAGAGAGGTTATATGGGAATTTAATCATGAATGACACATAAATGACAGTCCCTTTAAAGGAAAGTGATACATCATCTGCACTCATATATCATGTCACACCAACAATACCAGATCCACTTTAGATATACATATCTAGGTAAATAACATTCAAAAACATTATTTACTTCCAGTTTTCTTGAAAGTGAGTTTTAAAAAGGATCTGTTGCTGATACACGTCTACATCCCACCAATTAAAAAGTTCAGACAGCTTTTAGGACTCAGATAACTGAATCACAGAATAACTTTGCTTGGAAAGTGACCTTTGGAGGTCACGTCATCCAACTCCTTGCTCAAAGCAGGGCTGGCTTTGAAGTTTGAGTGGGTTGTTCAGGGCCCTGTCCAGGGATGTTTTGAGCATCTCCAAAGACAGATACTCTACAGACTTTCTGAGAAACTGTTCTAGTTTTTGATCACCACCATTGTAAACCTTATATCTAATTGAAATTTTCCTTGCTACCACTTGTGTCTGTTGTCTTTCATCTTTTCCCTGCACCCCTCTGAGAAGAATTTGGCTTCCTCTTCTCTACAACCTTCATTAGGTATCTGAAATCAGCAATAATATCCCCACTCAGCCCTCTCTTCTCCCAGCTGAACAAATCCAGCTTTCTGGACAAATCCAACAAATCCAACAAATCCACCCTATTTTTGTATGGCACATGCTTTGGCACATGCTCCAGAAGATCCATGAGATTGTTGAGTGTGTTCAGCTGTTACAGGAGCTCACACATCTCAGGACTCAGCCCAAGTTAAGCTTTAAACAGCGAAGAGGGACTACACAATACATGAGTAAGACACATGTGAATGTAGAGATTCAGCTGTCCAGTCTCTGCTCCGAGTACTGTTTATGAATGTTAAACTAAACAGCCTTGAGATAATATGCCCAAACTGTTCATTCGATAGGACCCAAAATACCCCACTCTTCAGCCCAAGTCTCTCACCCTGGAGCAAATGCCCTAACCACTAAGCCACTACACAAAAAGAGGGGAGTCGGCACCTACTCCAGTTCTGAGTAAAAATAGTTTTTAAAGTGTGTTCCCCCTGCTCCCTTTCTTGGGAAGAAATTGAAGTTTTAGGAGAAGGTCAAGTCCAGATTAGGCCTTCTTTAGCAAAGGGAATAAAAGAACCTAAACACTGATGTGGGCAAGATTAACACTCACCTTCAGTCTCTGTGCTTTCTGCCATTGAATGTAGGCTGCATACTCTCTGGTGCGGATCTGTTCTGATGAAGGTCACTCTCCACACACGTTATACACAGTTTGCAGAGGCTTTACCTCAGTCACCAGGGTCTATTACAATACCAAGGTATGGAAACAGTCCTTTCTCAGCCTCACACTTTACAGGACTTACCCCTGGTCGTCCAGGTAGACAGTAGCAGGGGAAAGAATTGAACCCAGTTTTTCCCATTTCCAGCACAGCCCAGTAACCACAAGACATCAACAGAAAATCAGAGAGGCAAATTAAGAACATACAACTGGACAGGCACCTGTTGAAACTTTTAAATCCAAAGATATATCTTTTTCTTATTTCTGCAGTTATTTTCCTCAGACAGCTTGCTCTGAAATATGAAAGGATAATAAAAAAAAGTTGGGTTTACATCTTTTGTTAAGAAGGAAATGAGGAGTGAAAGCAGGCAAAGAAAGAAAGTGTAAATGGAAAGAACACCCATAAAAAGAACTGATATTATTTGGAAATTGCATAAATGCACAGACTTTTACATATGTAGTAAATATACATATACATCTGAATGATGCCTTATAGATATGAAGCTGAGACAATGTATATAAAGATATGATGCACTTTCAGCTTGTATGCCTAAAGCTTCTCAGGTTCATTTTCCTGGATCTCCTTATTTGTGATTTATTTCTGAAGACTAAATTAAGTTTTTAAGTAAACAGTTGCAGTGTAACAAGCTAATCTGGGAACTATGTAACTCATTTCTCACTCTTATAGATAGGGAAAATATTCAATTAGTATTCTGTCCATGTTAATTTTTAATTTAAAGCCTTTAACCAAAGTACAATGGACTTTTGACATATAAATATTAAAAATTAAATTTCCTGAGTTCATTATCTGATAATTAGAACTAAATAACATCTTAACTGAGAGACAAACCCCACGCAAAGCAAGTCAGTTCCATTTAAGATTCCATTAGAAAAGTGTTTGAGCTAGTATGTAATGGACCATAAAATTTAATTTGGAAATGATATTACAAAAAATGATGGAATGATACCAGTCACAAAAGGACATGTAGGCAGCCCTCATCTTTTCATTTGGCATGATGTTCTTCTATTGATTGTGTAGAATTAGAAAGGAATTACTTAATATTGCACAGAATAACATATGTAGGGGTTTTTTCCTTTTCTCCAGCACCTCAGTATTTAAAAGTCAGAATTGACCAGTGTAGCTCCATGTAATTACAAAGATTTCCTTATCTTAGCCTATTTGCTGAAGTCATCCTAAAGAAAGGGTCCCCTAATCCATTGGCTGTCTCATATCTCATTTACATTGGTGGTAATCCCCATCCTATCTCAGCATTTAGGTAATGACTTTGGGATTAAATTGCACTTCTTGCAATTCTTTACTTTCAAATCTCTACAACATATCAGCGGGGCCCGGCTGAATAGGCCTGTCAGAGGACTGGTAATGCAGCCGGGTAGGTAAGGCCTCCGACTTTAAAGTGAAATTAACTTTCTTCGTAATAGGGTTTTAAGAAAAGAAAACCTTGACTCCATGTTGCAAAGTATTTTAGGTTGTTATAAAAAGATGCCAGGATTAAGTTACATTAAGCTTTCTAAACCTGTGTATTTAGCTACTTTTGCTGCATTTATAGCTAAGGTGGTTTTAGTAAGTAATTTTCCAGTAGTTATCAGACTAAAAGACCTGCAAATGTCAGGTGTATCTCAAATTTTGCCTCATGAAAAGCTTTGAAGAGTACTTACTGCTCTGAACCACTAGGATCACATCACATAGGATGGATGTCCCATCCCTGGAAGTGTTCAAGGCCAGGCTGGACGGGGCTTTGAGCAACCTGGTCTGGTGGAAGGTGTCCTTGCTCATGGCAGGGGGGTTGGACCTAGATGATCTTTAAGGTCCCTTCCAATCCAAGCCTTTCTGTGATTCTATGATTCTATGATCCTATTTCATTTAATGTATCACATTCAGTGAGCACAAATCTGCTGTTTGTTATGGCCTCATATTGAAAATTCAAAACAATTAATTGAAAAATTAACAACTTAGGCCCAAATTCAGCCAGCTACCTAAGTCCATTTCTAATTTTAAGAATGCGAATAATTTTACTGAAGTCAAGAAGCAGAAAAATGTATTCAAAATTAAGTATATATTTAAATGTCTTCCTAAATTTGGGCTTCAATAAGAAATTTGTCATGACAGAGCCAAGTTTTTTATCTGTTGCAAAAAAAACACAGTTTTGTAAAATACATGCATACATTGGTGAGATAAAACTAAATTATATATGTCATTATGGCTATGCTAAGAATATGAATATAGACAGTGTCATATACAGATGTTGTTGCATAAAGCTCCATTATAGAAAAGTATTTTTATTGGCTGAACTTAACATTTCTAAGTCCTTAAGCTGCTTTGCTTTTCAAATATTTATTTACTTACAGTTCACCTTTCAAACTTCAGCTGTTTCCAAGATTGAGAGAATACCTTGTTTTGCCAGATTAAGAGCATCCGTTCAGCTAGTTCACCAAGATGCGGCAATGCACCATGTATCAAATGAGAGACTTGACGTTTAGCAGATGGATCGTGATACAATAGAGGATATGCCTTTTGCCATCACTGTGAAAAGCAGTCCAAGGCAGCCAAATATAAATCACCCGAGGAATCTAAATTCATATATGCTCCTTACCTTGGCAGCTGCATCCTGCAAAGAATCCATCTGCGCAGAAATCAGGGCCATCAGACATGTGCCCTGTCCTCTGCTGCTAAAGCCACCATGTAAAAGCACCACGTTCAGGAGAAACTCAGAGGAAACACCTTGCTGATCCCTGTGTTGGCCTTTTGTGTGCATATCCTAGGAAACAAGCCTTTTACAATGTGTAAGTACTTTCTTTCTTTTTCCACAGGAGTCAAGCCTTCTTATACCATCCCACTAGATTGTACTTCACACCGAATAATGGAAGATTTGGCAATTTTATAGAAAAAAAACTGTCAAGGCTATTAAGCCCAAAGATACCACCTCTGGCACGATAAGTCCTAAGTCAGACCACCGGATGGTAGCAGTATTTCCTAATAAGACAAGCGCGTTGTCTTTGCCCTCTTTATTCTTTTTCCTTAGACACAGACACTGATCACTGCCAGGGATGGGACATTAGCTAGATGGGCTTTTGGTCTAACCCACTCTGGTCATACATATAACCATCATCACTGTCTTACCGTAAGTATAATAAATAAATGTCATAGATATTGAGACTAAGAAAGAATGTAAAATTAGCATGAGAGCGTGTCCTTCTTGTTTCACATTTTGCTGCTATGGAGGCTAACAACCAGACGAGTTGTGCTTCTGACGTTTGCAATGAATTTGGCTGGCAACTAGTAAAATCAGGACTGGCTGGCGTACTTTCCAATAGGACTATGTTCACCAGTTAGTATGGGAACTTCTCATGCTTGGTCTCAGGTGAAAATAGGTATTCTACATACAGCTCTATGTTCCTACAGTCTTCAATCTTATTGCTATTTCAGGTCTCCCCATCAAATGGGTGGAGAGAAAATGCAAACAGTTTTGTTTTCACCATTGCACTGCCAGATGTTACCCACAATGCATGCGGTGAGAGCAACAAGATGCTAACATTGTACCTGCAACTCTGCCCAAAGACTTCGACCCCAAATGGTATTCAGCTCCAGCCCTAGCCCTAACAAGATGCTGTCAGTAAGACAAAAACAGGCTGTCAACAGCCACAGGAGGGAAAACCCAAGACTCATGCAGCTGCAAGAGAACACAGATATCTAGCACGTTGTCTCATGTGGAGATCACTTTGAATTTTCACTTTGGAAGTCAGGGATCTCAAGAGCAAAATTAACCTTGCTGAAAATAATCTTCCTTTCTTATTTATCTTTCAGAGACACCTTTCAAGAAATCACAGGTCCACCTGTGTGGAGGGGTGAGCTGCCTGCTCACCTGCCTCTGCTGCCTACACCTGCCCTGGAGGTATGCTGCCACCAGTCCAAGGCAAGGGAGTGGCAGCCTAGGACTGAGCATTGAATTTGATCATTTGAGAGGGAGGGGAAGTTTGCCAGAAATGCCAAAAAAGTTCCATACAGGCTCTTTTATTCTCATTAATTAACCACTTTGAGGTGAAAATCCTTTTACAAGGTATTAGTGAATCCACTCCCAGAAATATTATTTCAAACCACCACTTTAGTATACTGCTCTCAAAGTTGCCTAGGAATCACAAAGACATTTTTTGAAACTACTTCTTTGAGTACGAAATCAAATTTTTGCCATACACACTGCTCATACAGTGCTGCTCAGCATTAACAAACACTGCAGGTAATTACTAAGCAGTGACATTCCATCAAGACAAAGAAGAAAGGTAAAACAAGGAACTTAATAGGAAGCCCTATTAAATTATAATTAAACTTATCCTTGTTTATACTCATGGTATTTTTACAGCAGGCTGTAATACCTGTGTTAAGAAGCTTCTGAAATGTGTAACAGTCACTGACTCGATGCTATAAATAGGGCTGAGTAGCCCTCATCCCACAGAGTCTCCAACACGGCAACGTGGCATCTCAACCCCACACAGATATCATAAGGAGCTGGGGGATGGCATAAGCTCCGTAGAGGAGACCATGCCTTCCCTGCGTGCCCCCTGCAATGCCATCATTTATCTGGAAAATGGAGAGCCTTTTCCTTCCTATCCCCATTCACATCAGGGGTATGTACACCAGAAGAAGGTAGTGATTCACTTTGAAGGGAAGCTTCATAGCCCTCAACTGGTAGGTCAGGAGTTGGGCAAGCTGCTGAGTGTAAAATTAGGAGAATATTTTTGATATGCAAGATCATTAACACTGAATTAACTTTATGCTTCCAGAACCTCAAAGATATATGAACATCAACCTGCCATATTTAGAACTAAAATTTTTGAGGTTTTGATGTTTAGGCGCTTTAGAAGAGCACATCCTTTGCCTGGCATAGAGATCATCTTCCCACTGTGAAACAAAGACAGTGTAAAGCTTACCTTACCGGCAGTATTAAACCCAAGTTCACATACAACAATGGTGAATATTTGCAAGTGATGTGCAAATTTTTTTTACAAATAATATTAGAAAGCATATTCTTCAAAGGCACACCTAAGACAATGCACAAAGGCAACTATCGTTTCTGCTACAAACCCCATAGATAACAGAAAACATTAAGCGCATAATGGCTCAAGTGTGCTATACTATGAGTGTTTAGCCCATTTCACCTGTCTCCTTGCAGTCTTTTTCATACACTTGGCTCTACAGTTCAGCCCAGTTGTATCCAATGACGAGTGATAATTGGAAGCCCTCCTCCTGCCATTCTCCAGAATGATACGGAAATTAATTCTTGTACACTGTGCATTGCATACACCAAAGGAAGTTGACCCTATCAATTTACATACACTATAGGGGCCTGCTATCACACTGCAGCCAGCAAACAGCTTCTCTTATCTAGGAAAGACCCTCATTTGTTATTTCTTGCTGAATACACCCACTCCCATTATTTCTGTAATTCTTTGCAATAATAGACCTTACCCTAATGAAACCCGCATTATGAGAAGGTTATAGTCCTGACCCAAAGACGATTAACTCTGTGCTCTGTTATTGCTACATACGTAATTGTATAATTGATTTTAAAATTTACTTTTGTGTCCCCAAACCATAAAGCAAACAGCCCATTAAGGGGGAGAAATATAATTAAGATATCTATTAAAATGGAGCAGGATATTATTGCAATTTTGGGATTATGCAGTAAGTGTACACATAAAACCAAGGAAAAAACACAAAAGTTGAGATTCTCCTCATACTTCACTTTAGGTAACATGCAAAGGATGTACATTTTCAGTACACAACAAACAGCTCAGACACAGCTCTGTAAGATGTACCTGGTAGGTAGGGGTCCCATTTTATACACAACTCTGTGAAGCCAAGTGGGTAGAGTATTCTGCAGGCCTGAGCCTTTGTTAGTCTATGAAAATGAAGCTATGAAAATCTTCGTTTCCACATAATTTACTTCTATATGTATGCTTGACTATGCATCTAACACAATGTGAATGTTGTTCCCCTTGGTCAGTAGATACATCTAGATAATTGACAATTCATGTTTCAATAATTAAAACTAAATAAATAAAAACATACACAATTAGCACCATATTTTTTTTAACGCAAAAGTATTTAGTCCTCATTTACACCTAGTCCTTACTGTCTAATCAACTGACAGCTTCCCATCATCTAAAGCAATCTGAGGCATGCCGATCCCTGCATTGTCTTAGGTATTAAGATGGGGACAAATTCTTTCTTCAGACCAAGCATTGCACTGCACTAAAGACTCTGCATGTGTGCATGTAAGCCCACCATGAAACGTGGGCTTTCACTATGCAACAATCCCATCATCACTTGCACAGCAGCAGCCTAGACTAGACTGGGACCTCCTCAAGCCAGGGCAGGTTTTGCACTAAAGACCTTACACAGCAACAGAAAAGAGGGACCTGGCAGCAGAGAAGTGGGAGAGAAAAGACCAGCAAAACCTGCCATAGTCCACTTCAGTGTCATCCCCCAGCGAGCTACGCCAGGGAAATCCAGCTGACTAAGACACAGCGCTCAAATATGACTTAAGGGATTGGATGGGTGGCAGCTGGCCTAGACACATTTCTTATTAACTTTCTCGGTACCACAAATGTCATTTCGGATGGTGGCCTCCATCACAGGTTCCTGCATTTGTTCTGTAGCAGCAGCCTCGCACCTCACACCTGAGACGCTGCAGCAGAACAGCCAGGGCACTCAGCAGCAGAGGTTCACTTTCTGTAGCCAAAACACAGGCATCCAGTGTTATTTCACAAGTCCCACATGCCCTCCAGATGCTTCTCTGGATGGCAGCAGGTGTCTCATGGGTTTGGCACCATAGCTGGCAGCCACTTGTGGCTTCCCTGAGGATGCCTGAAATAGCACCAATACTTGGGGGCAGCTGTGTCATGTCCCAAGCGACTTTCTTACAAGAGCAGTGAGCTTCTGTCAAGGAAGCTATGGACCCTGAGGGTGACATTTATCTCATCATAGGTGGTAGTCAACTGCGGACACTGGGTCTACACTACAAAGCCTGCTCTGGAGCCTGAGACTATCCCAACAAAGCTCTATGTCCTACACCTACAAAAGAAAACTCCTAAATCAATGGGGTTGTTGCCAGTAACTTCTGTCTAACTTGGTTCTGGCTTAAATATATTATATTCGGGAGACAGGGCTTTTCCCCATCTTTAGACAAGTTCGTATTCCCACTCAGAATTGCTCGTTATCAGAGAACCATTTTACATGGACATGCCTCTATTGAATTGGATTTGTGAGATAAGTGAGGGAAAAGGCACTTGTGTAATTTGCACACAAAGTGGTTGGAATTGATCTAAAACAAACCTTTAACTTTCAAACTGGTTTAAATGGGGAAAGGACCATTGGATAATTACATCATTTAACACATTGATTGTCTAAAAGTCAATTCTAATGATTTCAGAAATAGAGGGCATTGTGCTTTCCTCATTTTTAAGGAAAGATTTTTGCTCAGTGCAGAGGAGTAAATGGTGAATTTTTTAAAAGAGACAATATAGAAGAGCTGAAGAAAACAAAAGTTTCATTATGCCAAACAAGGCTTATTTCACAAAAGCTAAAAAAAAATCAATGGGACACAATTAAACTGGGTTCATCGCCCCTTACAGTACAACAAAGTAAAAGAAACTTAAATGACCTGTGTGTATTCAGAATACATAATTAAAGAGGTAGTTCGTATCATTAGTCTGACCACATCTACATTTACTTTTAGGTTTTGCATCCTCTCTGTTATATTTGATCATTCTCACTTGATCATTAATTAAGAGGTGCAGCACTCAAAGCCCCAAGATTAAATTTTCTCTTTTTCTAGTTACTTATGCAATATGATATTTCTCTATCAATCAGAATACAAAATATATGAACGTGTCACAAGGACATTGATAATCGTATTTTGCATTTACAGAAGACTTCAGACCATTGGAGGGCAAACTCTTCCTTTTACTCATATGGCTAGCCAAGTGCAATTCTTTGCATACACAATGGAAAACTGAATTTTAGCCCTGGATCTCAAGACACTTAGAACCCACTGTAATAAAAGTTGCACGCGTTTAACTGAAGGAAGGTTCTTAAATCAATTTAGTCACACCACTGCAAATCCACGTGGACAATCTTAAATCAATTTGATCCTGGCTTATTTCAGTTTGGCTTAATTCAGAAAGAAATCAATTTAAGCTGAAGCAATATATGCAAGGTTTACATTTATGTAACAGTGTGCACAAAGGCATTTGCAATAGTTTAAGCAAATCAACTTGGAAAGTAACTTCAGGTTCTGCCTATGTTTGGAGCACTTCCCCAGTACAGAAACACTGGCAGCTCTGCACTTCCAATGTAGTTTTAAGGATACCAGAGAAATTTTGCTTCTTAAGGGCACAGTAATTTCATTCCCATTAACAAATAATTGTTAAGCTTAAATTCAGTTTTCCTTGTGTAATGGTTTCTGTTGGCTTGGTTAGGTCTGCCCAGGCTGTGTACCTTGCACTCCGAGAGGCACAGCTATAAGCTCACAAAAGTCTGCTTAGTAGATTTGGCCTTAAATAAACTTGTGTGACATGTTAAACTGAAAAGATGTCAGCTTTTAGTTCCCTCGTAAGGTCCCTAGGAATTGTCCCAAAATTCTGGAGATGAAATTGAAGACAAGGGACATCATAACATGATGGCTTTTTCTGAGGCAACAAGAGGTTCATACAAATACTAATTCTGGAAGAAATTCAGAACCTGACAAGTCCATTTTAGAGGTACTACTGTATTTGGAGTTCAGAAATGTTGTATTTCTGTAATGTCTTTTGAGTGGTGTGATGTTTGGGTTTCCTTTAGCTGAGTCTCAGGTGAGTAAGTGGATACAGCCAGTTTTATACAAACGGGTAAATCAGCACTGAAGATACCCAGCTTGAAATAGTCATGCAGTCTCCTCAATCTATCAAAGCACAGCTATGAGTGATTCATCGATGGTCCAGATTCTCCCAGTCTTTCTTGGATGAAATAGCAACTTATTGCAAGAAAAGGAGCAATGACATCCGTGAAACCCATAGTATAGAGGGTGCTTCTAAGAGTAAATAGGAACATGAGATCTTCGGCTGTTTTTCTGTTAGGATGGTTGACTTTTTGCAGCATAAATATATTCCAGTTCATTAGGGGGGGAAAATGACTCTTCACAACCTATCCTCTAAGTGTAACTGTACATATTCAGACAAGCTGTCAGCTATCACCACACTGAGATAAACGCCTGCAGGTAGTAGAAAGAGATTCTTTGAACCAAGGAAGGTTTTGTCAGAGTATGGTTAGACATTTCTTTAGGTACTGGAAATTTTAAAAAGTAAAATATTCACCATGTACTTTCAGAGCTTGTGCCTGGCATGTTTAATGCTTTCATTTGAAAGGAATTAAGGTTCTGTCAAAAATCCAGTTTTCTTGGTAGAAAATGCATTAAAACTCTCCATTTCTAATTTGGCAGTGAGATCTGACCTCACTGAAGGAATTACAAAAAAAATTTCAGATAAACAGAAAATAAGAGATGTTCCTTCACGTCATAAGACCTTGTCTCTCCTTTTGTCCATCTTTTCGTACTACGTATATAACTCAGAGGGTTTGCATTGCTCTGATGGCATAGGTCTTTGTGCTGTTGGCATAGAGATGAACTTCTCTGTTGCTTACATTGCCAATCCATTTGCTTCAGGCAAAAATAAGAACACTGAGTTTTGCTTTCCTAAAAAAAAACTGCAGGGAAGACTGTGATCTGGCAGATTAGAAAACAGGGAAGGTGTGCCATACAGTAAGAATCCTAAGGATGTTATGGATCCCCTGCATAAACAGTGTGTAAGTCCTCCTTTTGTGATATTCTTGCAATGGTCAACAGTGAGGCTGTCTCATGCCACTGAAAAAGTTTTCCTTTATTGTAGGTTCAATGCCATTTTCAAAGGAGCACATCAGTGGGAGCATCCTTACCCATGAAGTGGTTGGAGGAGGGGAAATTACATACTCTGTACTCAGCAGTTGCTTGTAGCAAGGGTCAAGGATTTCACTCAAAGGCACCAACTAGTCCCTACGCTTCAGAAAACATCACTCAAACTGTACAGAAAATGACAGTGGAACATTTTTCCAGCTGGAGCTCAGGATCTCAGATAAGGTTGTTGAGAAAAGCTTGGCAGAAAATTTCCTATCCTAATATGTAGAAGTTCTTGGCAAAAAAACACCATGGTACCATAAACTTAAGACGTGCAAGACATTCCAACAGCAGGATTTTGGTACTGCTGCCTATTGTTTTTGCTGAGCGACTGCAAAGCCTGTTCCAGGGGCTGAGCAGCAACAAATTTCAGCGTCTTAAGGACTCTGCAATAAGGTGCTCAGAGCTGACCTTCAGTGTTTTCTTACCTCAACCGTCTGCAAACACTTGCCAGTCGGGCTTTGCTCTGCCAGTGCTGGCAATTTATCCACCTGCAGTTTACCCCATTTTATAGAATCATAGAATTGTTTAGGTTGGAAAAGACCTTTAAAATCATCAAGTCCAACCATTAACCTAGCATTGCCAAGTCCGCCACTAAACCATGTCCATAAGTGCCACATCTATGCGTCTTTTAAATACCTCCAGGGATGGTGACTCAACCACTTCCCTGGGCAGCCTGTTCCAATGCTTGACCACCCTTTCGGTGAAGAAATTTTTCCTCATATCCAATCTAAACCTCCCTTGGTGCAACTTGAGGCCATTTCCTCTTGTCCTATGGCTTGTTACTTGGGAGAAGAGACCAACACCCACCTTGCCACAACCTCCTTTCAGGTAGTTGTAGAGAGCGATAAGGTCTCCCCTCAGCCTCCTTTTCTCCAGGCTAAACAACCCCAGTTCCCTCAGCCGCTCCCCATCAGACTTGTGCTCTAGACCCTTCACCAGCTTCGTTGCCCTTCTCTGGACATGCTCCAGCACCTCAATGTCTCTCTTGTAGTGAGGGGCCCAAAACTGAACACAGTATTCGAGGTGCAGCCCCACCAGTGCCGAGTACAGGGGCACGTTCACTTCCCTAGTCCTGCTGGCCACACTATTTCTGATACAAGCCAGGATGCTATTGGCCTTCTTGGCCACCTGGGCACACTGCTGGCTCATATTCAGCCAGCTGTCAACCAACACCCCCAGGTCCTTTTCCTCCAGGCAGCTTTCCAGCCACTCTTCCCCAAGCCTGTAGCATTGCATGGGGTTGTTGTGACCCAAGTGCAGGACCCAGCCCTTGGCCTTGTTGAACCTCATACACTTGGCCTCAGCCCATTGACCCAGCCTGTCCAGATCCCTCTGTAGAGCCTTCCTACCCTCAAGCAGATCAACACTCCCGCACAACTTGGCATTGTCTGCAAACTTACTGAGGGTGCACTCGATCCCCTCATCCAGATCATTGATAAAGATATTAAACAGGACTGGCCCCAACACAGAGCTCTGGGGGACACCACTTGTGACCGGCCACCAACTGGATTTAACTCTACTCACCACAACTCTTTGGGCCCAGCCATCCAGCCAGTTCTTTATCCAGCAAAGAGTACACCCGTCCAAGGCATGAACAGTCAGTTTCTCCAGGAGAATGCTGTGGGAAACAGTGTCAAAGGCTTTACTGAAGTCTGGATAGACAACATCCACAGCCTTCCCCTCATCCATTAGGCAGGTCACCTAGTCATAGAATGAGATCAGGTCCATCAAGAAGGACCTGCCTTTCATAAACCCATGCTGACTGGGCCTGATCACCTGGTTGACCTGCATGTGCCACATGATAGCACTCAAGATGATCTGCTCCATAACCTCCGGCACCAAGGTCAGACTGACAGGCCTGTAGCTCCCTGGATCCTCTTTCTGGCCCTTCTTGTAGATGGGCGTCACTTTTGCTAACTTCCAGTCAACTGGGACCTCCCCAGATAGCCAGGACTGCTGATGAAGGATTGAAAGTGGCTTGGTGAGCACTTCCACCAGCTCCCTCAGTACTCTTGGGTGGATCCCATACGGCCCCATAGACTTGTGAGTGTCTAAGTGGGGTAGCAGGTCGCTAACCATTTTCCCTTGGATTATGGGGACTTCATGCTGCTCCCCGTCCCTGTCTTCCAGTTCAAGGGGCTGGGTACCCAGAGGACAACTGGTCTTACTATTAAAGACTGAGGCAAAGAAGGTATTAAGTACCTCAGCCTTCTCCTCATCCTCTGTCACTATGTTTCCCCTTGCATCCAATAAAGGATGGAGATTCTCCTTAGCCCTCCTTTTGTTGCTAATGTATTTATAGAAACATTTTTTATTGTCTTTAAATCTAGCAGTAGCCAGATTAAGTTCTAGCTGGGCTTTGGCCCTTCTAATTTTCTCCCTGCATACCCTCACGATATCCTTATAGTCTTCCTGAGCTGCCTGCCCCTTCTTCCAAACTCTCCTTTTTTTCCTGAGTCCCAGCCAAAGCTCTCTCTTCAGCCAGGCCAGTCGTCTTCCCCTCCGCCTTGTCTTTCGACACATAGGGACGGACTGCTCCTGCGCCTTTAAGATTTCCTTCTTGAAGAATGTCCAGCCTTCCTGGACTCCTTTGCCCTTCAGGACTGCCTCCCAAGGGACTCTGTCAACCAGGCTCCTAAAGAGGCCAAACTCTGCCCTCTGGAAGTCCAAGGTGGCAGTTCTGCTGACCCCCCTCCTTACTTCTCCAAGAATCAAACACTCTATCATTTCATGATCGCTGTGCCCAAGACGGCCTCCAACCAGCACGTCACCCACAAGTCCTTCTCTGTTCATAAACCACAGGTCCAGCAGAGCGCCTTCCCTAGTTGGCTCCCTCACCAGCTGTGTCAGGAAGTTATCTTCCACACACTGCAGGAACCTTCCGGACTGTTCCCTCTCCGCTGCATGGTATTTCCAGCAGATGTCTGCTAAGTTGAAGTCCCCCACGAGAACAAGGGCTAGCAATTGTGAGACTTCTCCCAGCTGCTTATAGAATATTTCGTCTGCCTCTTCATCCTGGTTGGGTGGTCTATAACAGACTCCCACCATGCTATCTGCCTTGTTGGCCTTCCCCATGACTCTTACCCATCAACACTCAACCCTATCATCACCATCATTAAGCTCTAGACAGTCAAAACACTCCCTAACGTACAGGGCTACCCCACCGCCTCTCCTTCCTTGCCTATCCCTTCTGAAGAGTTTATAGCCATCCATTGCAGCACTCCAGTTGTGTGAGTCATCCCACCATGTTTCCATGATGGCAACTATATCATAGTTTTCCTGCTGCACAATGGCTTCCAGCTCCTCCTGTTTGCTGCCCATGCTGCGTGCATTGGCATAGGTACACTTTAGTTTGGCTATTGATCCCACCACTTTTTTTGAGGGAGAAGCACTAATTCCTACGTGACCATTCTCAGGCACTTCTGTGGTTTCTAACACATCCATAACCCTTGTGTCTTTACTGCCACATGGATCTCCAGGACCTACCTCCACTGAGATGGCAGACTGAAGGACCTCTCTGGCACACCATCCCTCAAACATTGGCGTGCTGCCCCCAGGCTTATCTCTAGAGAGCCTGGTTTTATCCTTTCCCCCCTACAAATCTAGTTGAAAGCTCTTTCAATGAGCCCTGCTAACTCCTGTGCAAAGATCCTTTTCCCCCTTTGAGACATGCGTACCCCATCTGTTGCCAGCAGGCCTGGTGTCGTGTAGACCAACCCATGATCAAAAAACCCAAAATTCTGCTGGTGACACCAGGCTCAGAGCCAGGTATTGATCTGCTGGCTCTTCCTGTTTCTTCCCTCATCATTCCCTGCAACTGGAAGGATAGAGGAGAACACTACTTGTGCTTCTGATCCCTTAACCAGTTGTCCCAAGGCCCGGAAGTCTCTTTTGATTGCCCTCGGACTTCTTGTTGCAACTGCATCTCTGCCTACCTGAAAAATCAATAATGGATAATAATATGAGGTCTGTACCAGGGTAGGAAGTTTTCTCTTCACATCTTTAACCTGGGTCCAAGGGAGGCAGCAGACTTCCTTAAGAAGTGGGTCCAGTCTGCTTATTGGGTCTTCTGTTCCCTTCAGGAGGGAGTCTCCTATGACAATGATCCTTTTTTTTTTCTTTATGGAAGCAGTTTTGATGCTGGGCATAGGCCGACTTAACCTCAGCAATACCTCCAAGCTAGACGAACCATTGTCCTCGTTATTGTTCATTTTCACTTGCAGAGCCTCATACCTATTATGCAAGGGCACCTGGGAAGGTGGGGTAGTCACAGAGGAGACGCGCCTGCTGCACCGGGCAGGAACTTGTCACCATTGCCCTCTATCCCTTAAGTCACTGTCTTCAGCCAGGCGGAGCGAGGATAGGGAATCCTCCATATCATGTGTCTTGTCTGCCTGCTGGGCCTGTCCCAGGGAAGGTAGGGTGCAATTCCAGTAGTCTGTCTATCTCCTTCTCGCACTCCCTGATACTCCTCAACCTACTCACTTCCTCCTGGAGCTCTGTCACTAAGCGGAGGAGTTCCCCTACCTGGGCGCACGTCCCACAGGTCTGCTCGCTGCTGCCGGCCGGTACTGGTGTAAGAGCAGGGCACACCCTGTGGCCTGGCACCTGGACGGCAGCGTCTTCCCGCCGGAGCTCTCTCTGGGAAGCTGTATCAGTTGTGGTGAGTGCAGAGCTTAGAGAGGCCATGGCTTTCTGCCAGGTGGATACCATTGCTCCCTGGTCAAGCTGGGAGAGCTTCAGTGCCCTTCCTGCGCAAAGACCCGCACCAACTGCAGCTCCACGCCCCGTTTGCCCGCCCTGGTCACAGTGCTCCCTAAGGGCTCCTTTTATACGTGTGGGGGTTTGGCCACCGTTGCTCCTGGCCCTGCCCAGGTCTTGTCAGCTGCTGTCGCGTGAGCTGAGGGCTCCTGGCAGCTCTCTCGGCTCCCCTGAGGTCCACCCCGTTCTGGAAATGCCGCCGTGCACCGCACTAGAGAGCTCTGCTGCGGATCATGCCGGCACCGGAGCTGCTCGCCTTGGCCAAGCAGAAGATGTCTACCCACCTCCTCCCTAGCTGATTTCCACCCCCACCTGTAGAACCAGGCAGCAATGTGGCAGGGAAGTTTCCACTGATGCTCCAGCTATACTCTGTCAATACCAAAATGTCAGTAAAGAAACATGTTTGCAGAAGTGACAGCATTATCTGGGTACTGACAGATTCTGCCTCATGGATATGGCCAATGAAACAAGCAAACAGCAGAGAAAAGGGGTAAGCTGTAAGCAGTACAGGGCAAGTAGCAAATGCTACAGAAAAGGTATTATCCTTTTTGTCCCAAATAACAAATGGAGGCTGCAGAAATTCTACATTCTTCATCTTATCAACTTGGAAAAATAGAGACAGCCACAACTATTACACATAGTAATATAGGAAGGCAAGAAGACATATATTTATTCTGAAATCCATCAGATAACTTCAATAAATCACGTCAAAATATTTTTTAAAAGTGAGGTTTTGGGGAACTGTTTCTTTTGCTTATGTTAAGCTGAATAAAACAAAATATATGAAATAAACTCAGAAGCTTAATCATGGAGACAAAACTGAGGAAGATTATTCTGCTTAAAAAATATGGTTGCAACTTGTAAAGGCATTTTTAGAAGTTATTTTATTACAAAGTGTCCTATCAAGAAATACCATTAAAATTATGGTGAAGCATGCACATTGCTAAGTGACCAAAATGGTTATAGAGAGTTTGGAAAGCTAAGCAATTTAGCAAGAGCTGAATTGTCTTAACACCAAAAAGTTGTGATCAAACCGTTCTCCTACCATTGCTTGGCCATCAATCACTTATAACAGCAACTATGTGGTGGGAGGATGTGTACTGCTTCAGGCCATGAGAAACCCAGACTCTTACCTCTGATAATTTAGCACACGCTAACTGTGCTGGCTTGATAGTCTCAAAGTATTTTCTTTGCCATAAAGGAGTATGGATAACTGTACCTGGCCTGCCATGGGTCAATGGGTCTCTGCTCTTTGGGTGCAGGGACCATTTCCATGCGTGTCCATGGGGATAGTGGTTTACAATCTTACCCCCTAGCAAAGAACAGTAAGAACAACAGCAGGAAATATTTGGGAGAGAAAGAGAAGAAAAGGGAAAACAGATAACCCTCGGATTCGAACCTGAAGGATAGTTTGGCCCAAAATCTATTTGCATGAGAGGTCAAACTTTTCTTGTTCTCTTTGGAGTCTGCAGTAAGGGGTCCATGCAATCCACTCAGCACCTGGCTGTAACCAGATCCTTCAAAATGTGCTAAGCACCCATGATCTAAAATACAGACCACCAGAAACTATCTAACAATATGGGGCTTTGGGGGGAATTACAATATCTTGGAAAATCTGCAAAATCAGGAACGAGGGCAGGCAAAGTTCAAACCCATGAGGACACACAGAACACAACAATCTAATGTTGTGTGTTTACCAAACACACAAAATTCAGAGGAAGGAAAAGGACAAATAAACAGGGTGCTAAAAAATATGTTAAGAATAATTACATTCTGCATTCTTTCTATCATCTAACAACTAAAACCTCTTCTGGCCTACAATTAAATCCACTCATTGGTCAGAAAAACCCAACAAATGCAATTGCTGAAAAGCAAGAAAAACAGTTGTGCAGGGCACAGCTCTCACCATTCTTCAGCCCCAGCACTCTGCAGGCTACCTGCCATGGCTTTGCAGTCTGTCTGCTAATCCTGCCATTACATAAATGCCATGACTGGGAAAACATCCCATCTACTGGAAACTAAGTAATAAACACCATGAACAAGCTGGTTCCCTTTGGTCTGAACTGGAATATATTTAAAAAAAAAAAAAAATTTGCTCTAAATGTAGGTTCCCTGTAACTGGAACATCAGTGTGCCCACATGTGACACCTTGAAACAAAATGGTATCTGCGTTTTACCTTGCCAGAGAAAGCTTCACTATAAGCCAAGTCTATCTATCTATGCAGCCACTCAGACATCTATAATGGCACCAGTACTCTAAGTACATGGAGGCAAACTCTATCATTTTTTTGTTGCATGGACTGAAAGAAATCAAACTGCTGAAAGGTATTACTACTATCAGGAAAATATATGTTAAAAGCCATCATTAACAGTTAACAAATACCTTTTAGACAGACTGTCTCTAAATAAGGTATCTCTCCAGTTTGTTTTTGAAGGCAATCTGAATGCCTGTTTGCATCCTCTGAGCGAGCTCTTGAAACAGTGGCTGGTGGTGCACTTGCAAATTTAAACAGGCTCTTGATAAGGAAGAGCAGCAAAGACTGCTTGGTTTTCAGCTCTATTATTTGTTGCTGGGTGGGCTGAAGGAAGCCATTCATTGCTTTATGCCCAAAAACACCTTTCCAATAAATGCAGTTCAGTATTAGGTGCTCTCTTGCACTTTAGATACTTAATTCGGTTTTTGCAAATCAAGTCCTAAAATCTTAGAAGTGCAAAATTTATTAGACAGGTTAAAAAAAAACCCAACACACAAAGAATATTTAAAATATTCTTTCCATTGAGCTTAGAAACACCTTTGCTATTTCTCTCCGATGGGCATCCTAAACACTGCAAACCTATTAATTGGCACCATCAATTAGTCACAGCGATGAGCGCTTGTGCACCTGAGCAGTCACAGCGGGGTTAAGGAAGGCCATCAGACTGTTCCTCCAGGTATGTGTCCCTCAGCGCTCAAAGGTATCACATCGCCCAGCCCTGCATGCTTCTTGCTGCTATTTTATATATACTGGTGTACAGTAATAAGAGTAATATTTCTCACAAAGGGATTTGATGAGAGCCTGATGGAATTATTTCAAACACAGTCCCACTCAAAGCTCAGCGTCACTGTAAAAACAGAACCTATGGAAAACATTTATTATCATTTAGTTGTTACATTTTGCAATCTATATTCCTGTTATTTTTGTTCTCCAGCTCTTGGAAAGCAATTGTGCGGTTCAGGGGTGATTCCCCCCACCCTCTCCTTCCCCCCAGGGCTTGCATATGCTTGACACTACTTGGAAAAGTGACTAACAGGGTGTTCACTTTTACCAGGCCATTAATTGATAACACTTAATTAATCTGCCGTGTGAGAGATCAAATGAAGATTGTGTCCCACAACCAGCAACATATATTGACTTTGTTATTCCAATTATGTGTCTGACCAGAACAGCCCTTTGGTATAAGACTTAACCTTTGAATCACCCTCAGCGCAGAACTAGATCAGCTGCTAGGGATCTGACCTGAAAAAGACCTTGACACTGCCGGAGCTCTATATGTGCTCGAAAATGTTCCACCTTGTGCTTGTCATAGCCAGCGTTTGTGTTGTCATTTGCAATTACATTTGTGTGTTGGACACGATTCTCCGATAAGAAGCCGATAATTAGCGGGAAACTCTGATTACAATTCAGTTTCAGTTTGGCACACATTTTTGTTTATTTTGTTTTGTGCTGTGGGTTTTTTTTTTCTTTAAAGAATGCCTAGAAAAGAGCAATTAGTTTCAGCAGCAATTGGGTAAGTGCAGCAGACAAAGAGAGCAAATTGCCTTTAGCAGACAATTTATAAATCAGCTGTAGATTTCCAACTCAGTTTTTATTTTTGTTTCCCTGGGTTATCTTTGACTAAATTGATGGGTAACATCATCAGAGGCAGATTTGGTGTAATTTACTGTAAGAAAACATAATTAAAAATATATTCATCAGATTTCCTCTGGCTTTCTTCAAGGATAGTGAACAGCAGCAGTGTAACAAGGAGTAGCAATTGACCTTCTCTATGTGCTAATTTTGCTATGTTAAATCCATGTTTCTTCTCCCACAGAAGACAGTATAAAATCTGGAGCAGACATACCCAAAACTGCGTAGCAAATCTTAGTTAACATCCACCTGCCATGAACATCACATACCATTTTGTCAGACATGGATCTGACCAGGATATGGATGGCTATTTTATGGTGCAATTTTCTTTAATGCACCCTTTCTCCAATAACACCCTTTCCAACCAGAGGTAGAGGGTAGCGTACAAATGTGACAATGAATTGCACAAAGATGAATTCTTCAGAAAAGAGGTCAAAATACAGTAATATTTATTTTGAAAAAAACCCAAAACATTATTTTAAGCCAACCTCATTACTTGAGCATTGAACTTAGCAATATTACCTGCTGGCATAGGAGGAAAGAAAAGTAGACTGTTAGCTCAGAAACACCTATGAATAACAAAAAACACGGAGAATGAAACCATTTCAGGTCCTCCATCTTGTCTATTATTACAATCTAGTGTGAAGTAAACCTGCTCTTGTTTCTGACTTCACTGATGTAAGCTAACAATAACTGACATGTACAGCAGTGGTCTCCGAAACATTTTGTTTTCAGAGTATTAACCAAGACAGAGATTTTTCTTACTCTTTCCATAATATGCCATAGGGTCTTTAACTTTTATCTGGCTGGGTACCTTGGCAAGCAGCAGGGCTGTGCAGAGGAAATGTCTACGGAAGGTACTGCTTGAAAACATCAGTATGGTATCCAAAAGTGCTGTAAACCAACTGCAGCATGAACCCCCAAGAAATACATCTAATGTTGGGGTGAATCTTGACCCCATAGACTTCTAGCTGTGATACAGAAACACTACCAAATGAACCAAAGGCAAATGAGAAACATCCAAAGATAAATGAATATATGCCAAGGCTTATGTGTGCTATCAAGCAATAAATACACTAGGAGTAGGAAGTGCAAAAAGTAATTAAGGTTAAGAAAGAGGCATATGCAAGCTATAAAACATTAGGTAGAGAGGAGGACTAGAAAGATTGCAGAAGGAAGTTAAGAGAGTGTAAAGAAAAAAATTAATACAGGAGGCAGAGGAAGCGACAGTAAGGGAGATTGCATGAGAGGTTAAGATAAATAAGAAGATAATTTTCAACTCTGTAAGGCTCAGGAGTCAGATGTTGGAGAAGTGTCTCTAAGACATGGCAGAGAAATTCCATTCTAAAAAGCAGACATTGTGCTAAAGCAGATCAAAATCAAGTGTTTCTAACTCCACATTGAAAAGGTTTTGGACTCTCCCCATCGATTCTTTGGGTAATAACATACACAACTTGGATAAAATTGTGCACCTTTCACAAGGGGCTTCAAATTGATCAACCCACATGTACATTATGATACATTATGATATTATGGTTGTCCTTTGTAAGGACAAATGGATAAACTGAATTTGATGTGAAACCAGGACCACGTTAGAAGGGTGGCTTGAAGTGTTTGGAAAGATGTCAAGAGACAAGGTGTAAACAGGCCACATGTGGCAAAAAGAAACCCAAAAACTTTGGAAAAGTGGTTTAATGTTGGCCAGTCAGGGAACAGTCATATCAGTGACAACAGCATTTTAAGTGCCAGAGGGAGTATCAGCTTTTTTGCACTTAGATGACTAAGTAGAAACATGAAATGGTCAGAATACCATGGGTGGCTGTTGAAGGACCTTTTTTATCCTGTTCTTCTTGAATGAGTTGGCATTAACTATTTGGGAAGCCACTAATCCTAGCATGTAAGAACTGGTACCTGTAAGCAAGAGGCTGTGTAAACACAAGCAAGGGCACTTTAACCTGCAAAATCTATATTCAAACACTCTGTGGGAGAAAAAGTCCTAGGCAGAACAGCGAAAGCAAAAGTATTTCTTCTTTCTGCCAGCAATGGGAAGGGGGGATTTTGAAAGATAATTTTTCTGTAATATATTTCCCTCCCCACCTTGAGTATTCTTGACTCTTAATATTTCCTATGTAAATATTTTTTCAGTGTTTTTGCTGAACAGTGTTAAAGTGTGTCATTTACCAAAGTTTCAACAATATTGCTAACAGGGCACATACTGGTACATGGAGAGGGATGGAGATAGCAGCATTACCTGTTTGGCTGTAGACTGCTTAATGAAGCAGAGAGAAAGGTTGACTGAGGCTGCGACTGGCTTCCTCCTTCTTCTCATTATGTCTGACCACTTAAAAAAAAAAGTGACTGTATATTCTAATACAGCCTGGTCACCTTTAGCACTGGGCTGAAGAAATGAGACTTCACTGAGACAGAGGGCTCCCACAAAAAAGTGTGAAAAATTGAAATGACAAGGTTATGTTGATAGCTTGTTGAATGAATGAAGGGAATGAATTGAAATTTACATTTATATAACACCATTCATCTACACTGTATCACTCAGGTCTAAGGAGTTTATGGCAGACTTACTTTGCCAGCACAGCTGCACTGGGGAATGAAGTAAAATAGGACTAAACATCATTTTCCCAGAAACAGACCCTACAATAATAGTGGAGAAAGGCAAAGAAGCTGTGTAAAGCTTCAAAAGGGTGGAAAACAGGGAACAAAAAGTACAGCACTTCATGCATGGAAAATTAGAAAGTGAGGAAGGTACTGAATAATATTTTTAAGTTTAGATCATGACTCCAGGAATGAAACAAAGCAAAGAATACAAAAAATAATCTAATGCTTTTATCTATTCCAATCCAGGAACAAGCATCCCACCATTCCTCACTTTCTAATAGCAAAAACCTACAGATATGGGGATTCAATAACTCAGCTGTTGCATCGTTGCCTGTCCTTAAAGTATAGAAAGTTCTTTCTAAAGTATAACTTAAATTTTCTTCATTTCATTTAAGTCTATTACTTCCTAACCGATTCTTGCTGAACATAAGGTTCAACTGAAGAGACCGATCACTGTCCTCTTCATAACAGATTTTTATATACTGGAAAGCTGGAATCATGTCCCTGTTGGTCCTTGGTATGGCTAAAGGGTGGGTCAGTACTTACCTTTAATGACTTCACCCTCATTTTGCCTATATATCGCGTTACTATTATGAGAATACAGCAGTCTGAGGGTCTAAACTGAGATCTTTCCTGTGTGTGATTCATGTAAGTAATTGTAGGTTGGATGTTCGGGAGACAGGCTAGCAATTACTACTGTACACTCACTGATGACTTGTGTACAAAGAGAATTTGCCAAAATAACATTTATCAACCCATGGAACCCACATATTATTTACCTAATTCATCCTCCAAGGTCCTACAGAGGACCTCACCTCCAACCTGTTATCTTTCATCCATCTCAGCTAGCAAATCCCAAGTCACCTCATGCTGATGCTGCTATAAATCTGCTTTCTTTGGGCATTTTCCTTGTAAAAATGAAATGTCTTAAAAGCAAGAAGAGAACATCTACAAGGCAAGAAAATCTGACTTCTCAGTTGCACTTCTACCACTCCCTGGTGTGATAAAGAGTTGGTTGGATTCCTGCATAATTCAGTGCTAAATAAAGTCATTCTTCAAAAGGCAGCAGAACACGTAGAACACAGAACACATTGCGTTCTTCCAGTCTGTTGTGAATTTTAGGGCTATTTGGGAAATAGCTTGACCAGTATGTCCAACAAGAGTACATGCAACAGAGCTTTTTCCTTCCCCTGCGCCAAAAATCATACAAGTTTGCCCCAAAATCATGAGATTTCAAAACAGGTCCACACTGATACACAACTAATTTTTTTTGTTGTGACATTTTTAGCTGACCAAATACAGGTCTATGACAAAGTAAGCTGCATAGCTGACATGAGACACCTACATAACATTGCCCCATATATGCTGCAGGCTGAAAGCTGAATCCCACATAAACTGGACACACAGAAATGCAAGTCCCAGCTTTCAAAGCATTCTCTCCCACATTTCCTTCTCCAATTCTCCTCTCTCACCTACCACAGTGGTTCCCTGACACCTATTTCCCAACTATCCCTAGCCTTCAGGTCTTATCCTTTGGCCTTCAGGGTTGAGGTGCAGCCTCCCTTCCAGCCCCCCATTTACAAACACCAGCAGCTCTCTGAAGACTCAGGCTTCCTTTCCTGCTTCTCCACTTTTCTGAGTGCTCATCTCCAGAGGAAAGGTTTCTTGTGAGCTGTAACCTTTCTGACTCATCTGTTTTCTTGACGGTGGTGATGGGCAGCTAATAGCAAGTGTCTGCTGAGCTCAGCCCTGCCGCTGCATCGGAGTGAGCAAAGGAGGCCAATGCTGCTGGGCGAGAGCATTTCAGACTGCAGCCCACAAACAACACGGTGAGGCACTATGAGATACAAAATAGCATGAGTGCAGGTACTATTAAGTCACTTCTTTGTGGATCTTTTTACCCAGATGAAAACACTGCTAATTCACAAGTACTAATTTATTCACCAAGGTTTGTAACAGTCTTAGAATCCATAGAGATTCATTTTACCATTATAACATTCTTAATATAGTTATTTTGCACAACAATGGCAGGTCCTTGTTCCTCAACTTAAACCTCTATGCATTGTAATATAGCATTAGAGAAGACAGTTTTGCTTAAGTGGTAAATACTGCTTTTTAAAAAGAGGTTCTTTATTTAAATTCTCAAAAGGTTAGGTTTTATTTTATAACAAAAAAGGACTCACAGAAGACCAATGACTTACCACTCAGCCTTGGATCTGACATGCTATATAGATGGGTTCTGCTGATGCCTCTGACAAAGACACTCTACAAGAAACTAAGCAACTTGCTCAATTTTGCTGGAAAAAAAAAAGGAGACAGCAAACCTTCCTTTCTCCTGAACTTTGTCTACTTAACTTTGCAAGTTCTTTCAATTAGCTCACAGTGAAATGGGGCCAGGTTTGCAGGCAGAGATAAACACAGAAGATTACAATAGCTCAGAAAGAAATAATACAAATAAGGATCTCTGCTGAAGCAGGATTTAAATAAGTGGAAATGTTACTATTGCTCTGAAGGTGAAACTAGAGATGGGAGAAAAATGTTAAATTAAATTTCAAGGGTAAATCAAATGTTTTTCACCTTGATAGCAGACTCATGGCCTGAGTTACGAAATATTGGGATAACATACCCATATTGGGATAATATACCCAGAAGAAGAAAATCCATGTGTGTAGGATTCAAATTTTGGAAACTATAGTGTAACATTAAGCAGGAAGAGTCAAGGCTGGTAGACAGACAAAGAGCAGAAGGTTAAAGGAATAAAGAATATGAAAAATTCTGTTGAGCATACACAGTCCATACTCATAGAATCATAGAATCATTTAGGTTGGAAAAGATCCTTAATAACATTGAGTCCAACCGTTAACCTAGCACTGCCAAGTCCACCACTAAACCATGTCCCTAAGCACCACGTCTACATGTCTTTTAAATACCTCCAGGGATGGTGACTCCACCACTTCCCTGGGCAGCCTGTTACTCCAAGATGTACTAGAAAGAGGAGGAAAAAGACGAAACTGTGAGTGGATAGCAAGGGAGGGAGGTTTGAAATGTGAGAAAGCTGTCTTAAATTCACCATTAGAAAGTAAAAGGACACAGTCTTGGAGTGGGGACAGAGAGACAAGGGGAATATAGCACTGGTTAGTGATGTCTGAACCTTTCCAGAGGTACAACTGGGTGGAAAAGAAGAATTATTTCCTCACATAAGAATTGGGGAAGTCATTTGCTGCTCTGTAGGAGGAACACTTACTGGAAATCAAGCAGAAAGCTGCCAAGACATCTGTGCTGAGAGCAATGGTGAGACTTGGAGATAGGACACTGATTATTCGGGGACAGTCAGAAAGACTTTCTTATTTGCCTAGTTCCCTGAGAAAACAGAGATGTTGAAATCATACCACACCTGCAATCAGACCATACCAGGTCTGCTACCAGCCCTTATACATGCCCAGCACTTTTTTGTCCCAGCACTCATGGAAATATCTTGCATAAAGAAAGGTAGATGATAACGTAATTCTGAGCAACTGAGAGCAAGGTAGCTCTGGGAAATTTGATGTGGCTGATGAGAAAGGAATATTTTGTAGCAACCACCTCTGAGCAGTAACAAGTATTCATGCAGGTAAGTAGGTGAGATCTTGTAAAAAGTTCCAGATGGCGAGGTACTAAGAAAGAGGCAGCAGCAAGAAGTCTGAGGTTAAATGATGCCAAGGAAACAACAAAGGACAAATCCAAATTCAGCTCACCAGAGCAGCAAAAAGGAGGGATGCAGTGCTAGGCTGGGGGAAACTGTCAGGCCTGGGCAAGGACAACTTATTAGACAAGGCTCTCACGCAGATCATGAAAATTCTGTACAATAAAGTCTGTATGCTCATCTGGCATTAAATTAGGCTTCCCAGTTGCTCCCCTGCCATCATTTCTTCTGGGGACATCTGGAAGTGTCCTAGACCTGCCTGGTTTGTGCTCAGAAGTGAGGGTGGTGGACCACATGTAGAAGACTTTGGAATGTATTCACGAAGAACAAAGGGAAGTTTGAACTGTAGACAAGGAACCAATTGGTGTTGAAGGTTCAGTAGGGGAGAGACAAAGGTCATGTATTAAAAGTATTAAGTGCAAATTGGGAAAGTTGGGGTGTCTTAGAGAGGGAAAGGAGTGAGGAAATTGGAGGCCTGGGGAAAGCACAGATAAGCTGAATAAACAAAATATAAAAGCTATCATGGCAGACATGCGCCTGTACAAAAGAAAAATGCTCTTCCAAAAAATAGATTCCCTCTTAAGTGATTTTGCTTGATTTTTTCATGCCACTCATGAGTTATCAATCTCCCCACCCATAAAGACAAATGTCATATTGGCCCTAACCCATCAGCTATTCTCAATTTATCACCATTTAATATATATTAAAATGCTCTTACCTCTGATTGCAAAAACAAACAAAATAAGGCAACATAAATCAAAAAGAAAGGGAAAGGGAGACGAGGAGGCTGAAGAGACAGAAGGGACATCTGCTTCTCAAAAGAATGGATTTTTTTTTCTCTTGATCTTTGCATCCAAGCTCTCAAGGCCTCTCCACCACAAAAATACTCCAATGGTCTTACACTGTAAATCACATCAGTAGTTTATTAATCCCCTCACAACACAGAAACAAATGCTCAGCTGTGGAAGGGGAGTGGGGAAGCTGGAGAGTAGTAACAAACTCGGCAACCTCATGTCTCTCTCTCTCTCTCATCCCATTATAAACTAACACAATATTTTTCTCCAATTTTCAGTCGGTATTGCAGCTCGCAGCAGAAAAGATACTGAAAGCAGCAGGAGCCAGGCAGGGGTGTCAGACTTCAGAGCGGACACTGCCTTGGGACCTGGGGGGGCCAGTAAATCAGTGCACGCTTGTCAACAGCTCCAAGCTGCAGGAATTACTCGAGCGAAAATAACAAATGGCTGTCATTGTGGAGCCAAAAACCTGTGATTATAATTATCACATCCCCAGTGACCTTGCATAAACTTTAATCCCTCTCCAATGGAGCATTTAAATAGCCTGCATCTACTGGCAGGGGACCGTGTCCCCTTAGTTGAAAATACAGAGACTAGGAAAGAAACGAGCCACAAAGAAAGCACCAAGCCCCTCTGTGTCTTACAGCTTGTATTAGAGAGTTGTACAAGAAAAGCCCTGTCACTGTCATTTTAATTGATATTATACAGTCATCCTGACTTAAAAATGCCATGGTGGTATCCAAATTCAGCTAAGCCCAGCACCAAGCGTTTTAATCAGATGAAAAGGTCAAATAACACCAAGTTTTCATCACTGCATTCAGTGGGTCACTGGGCTGAGAAAGTGGGTATACAAGGTGTGTGGATGGGTTGCTGAGTCAAGAAATCTTTAGGGAGGCAACCTCCTTCCACCTTGGAGAGGTTAGCTCACCCTTGCAGGTCCCACCAGGATCAAGACTTGAATGAATTCTTCAGCTTTGGTTAAAGACCTTTTTCCCCCTGCTAAAATCAGGTATTTTCACTATTTGGTTTTTTATGTTACCCCTTACAGCCAGGATTGGATGTCTTTGATTACAGAATTAAGGACCATTATTTGCTAGCACCTTGGTCTACTTCTCTAGGTTGTAAAGGTACTTCCATACAATACAGACAGGTGCTGTGGAAAACCCTAAAAGCTCTGAATCTGAGGAAAGGAAAGATTTTGATTCTGAAGGATTTCATAGTCCTCATGCTTCTGATCCTGAAAGGATCCTTGTAGGGAAAAAAAATCTGTTCATGCTATTTCATGTGACCAAGTCCTCCAAAGTACATCGAAAGCATAGTAGTTGCAGGAATTTGATGACATTGCTTTGAAATTGTATGAACAAAGTTTCTCCATGATAATCTGATTACTAGTTCACAGACCACAGAAATTGTTACACCTGCAAACCAGGTAATCTCCCCCAGAAGGAAGGACCTCCTGCACTCAGCAGATGCTTCCGTGTGCAGGCAACCAACACATGTGGGTTTAAAACACAAGACCTTTTATCTTACATACGTGTGTTAACTACGTTCAGCATGAGCTTTGCACCATGGTATCACATTTTTTTCAATATTGCTGCAAGAAGACAAAATAAACTTACTACTGGAAAAGACTTTTGCTAATTGCACAGGCTTTTGATAGATTTCAGAGACAGTACATCAGAAGAATTACACATTCATATCAGCAGTCATTTTAACAAATTAAAAACCTTTAAAATAGAGAAATCAGTGCAACAGTAAGTCTTAAGGGAAAGTAACTTATTGAGATAGGGCAAAATTTAAGCATTTCTATATTAGTGTGTAGACTGGTATATGTACTGCTCACCTGCACTTCTCTGTGTTAAATAAATTAAGTAAAAGACACCTACAGCAAGAGGCATATTTCCTAAAAATAGGAAACTGTACTGTCTAGGAAAGCAAGAAATACTTGAAACAGAGTAGTTTGTACCCACACTGAGAGTTTTAACTTTAAATGTGGAATTAGAGGTAAAAATAACTAAGAAGCAGCCTTAGTACAGTTAAAGGGCTACAGTGGATCACAGAGGTATTTAGTTATTTAGGTAGTTTTGCAAGTCAGTAAAACCCCAGTATATATTGCAAAGGGAGGATTTCTTCCAAGCAGATGTGTTAACCTAAACCATACATCCTGGCAAGCCTCTAGCAAGCTCTCTTAACCCAGCAGTGTCAGCCCCGCTCGACAGTGCATTTGAAAACACGGCTACAGCTAGCACAAGCCTCCTTTTTCTCTGTGACTGGATTAAGACGTTCTTTGGACCAGAAAGGCAGTGAGAGATACAGCCAGAGCCTCATGGAGCTTTGCATCCCTGTGACACTCTGGAAATAGGTGGTGGCACAGGAGAGACAGCTCTTTTCAGCTGGTGGCACAGAACAGGAACTGGACTGAGTCCAGGTGCCTTCACAGCCTGTGACATCAAGGCCACTCAACAGCCACCACATAGTACCAACTTCCGTCAGCCTCATTCATTTTAAATGAAAATTCTCCATTTGCATCACTACAACATAAATAAATACATTAAATATTGTGTAATAGTAGCTTGGCACATTTCTCCTTTTGTCAGGAATCATTCCAAATGTCCTCTCTGCTTTCCTAATTAGCTGTGTGACACAGTTGCCTGAGTTTAGAGCTGCATATTCTATATGTTTCATGCATGAAGATTTGGTAAAATTCCTCTATTTATCCCATGTGCTGGAGATGAGTTATCACCAATTGTCTCTCTGTTTTGTCTCTCCTTTGATACATCATCCAACCTCACTCCTCCAACATCCTTGTTCCATCTCATCTTGGAGAACGAGTAGAGTTTCAGAAATTTTCTCTCTCTTTCTTCATGTCAGTAACTGTAAAATAACTGACAGTAACCATCATTATAAAACCAGCTTTTAGTTGCTTGTCTCAACTTGCACATACACTATTTTGTGAATTCACCTCTAAAAAAAAACCTGCGCAAAATCTGCACTCTCTGTGTGTTAATACTTGAACACACATGAAATCTGGCATGAAATCGTACATAAATACCTGATAGCATTGGCAATTAGCCATTATTTGCCATGGAGTTAATATAATGAGAGAGGGTGTTAACCTGTTTGTTTTTGCGGAAAATTATGGAAAGCCTATTATTTACCCCTTTCTTCCCTATCATTAGACAAATCATAGACACTTGCCACCACTTATTTTATATTATGAGCCTATTTTGAGTATATGTTTGTCAAAATTGAAATTATTTTGAAACAGCTGTTGCTGAACACTGGAATTCCTTGGAAATTACAGAAACGAAATGGTTGTGAGAAGGGAATTATGTTCTGTGAATGGTATTATAAAATCTCATTTATTCTGATATCAATGGTCTGGCCTTACGGTGTAAGCCCTTTGCAGTCCTGTAACCCTAACATCCCAGAAGGCGGGCAAAAAACACCAAAAACAACAAAGCGATGGTGTTTGTGTAATGCAGTGGGACCAGGTGAGTGTACAACAGGGTCATTTTTGAAGAGTTTCAATTTCAGTGTAGAACAACTTGAATAAACAGCTCCTAAAACTACCTTCACATTATGGGGCAAATTGCTCATCTCTGAATCACAGTTGCTCTTGGCTTCCCGTTCAGAACTCTTTCTAAGAGTCCCACCGGCATTAATGGGAGCTCTGCAAGCAGAACAAATAGACAATCATTTCATACTGAGAGGAGAATTTCCCCCACATGGTGTGTGTCCATCACACAATCCCACCTTTCACCGAGGGAGGGAAACACAACCCTTGTAAGCCTCCTCATCCCTACCTTTCCATCCCCTCCTCTATGCTCTGCTGCTGGCAGCCACCGGGACTAGACAGGCAATATGACATTTTTAACAGCTTTTATCATTTCATAGCACTGGCTCCCGGGTGTTTCACATTCCCTGGCACTTTCCTGCAATGATGCTGGGTTCACTCAAAAGATGACCCTGGTTTACTGAAATGTCAAAAGCAATCTCTAGCCCTATAATATTTTGGCCTCCTAAAGACCCCATCCCGAGGAGAGGGTTACTCTGAAAACACAGTGAGACCCAGATGAATAGAGATGTCACTACCCTTGGTGAGCTCTCACGTACTTTAGCTAAACAAGGAACCTATATAATGCATGGGGATGCTGTACAAGCCTGAAGGAGAGATGCCATACACAAATTAGAGCAGCAACTCACCACCCCTCATCACAAGTCAAAACCAGGTAAGAAATAGAAGGCAGAAATTGCCCTAGGCGCATTCACCCCAGGACTTCTGATCACCATGCAAATTTGGGCATTTGGGCAGTGCATAAGTATCTTGGCACTGCAGTGTCTTTTTTCCCAGCTTTTTGGGAAAATTTGCTGACTAGGACTTTTTATTTTTCCAAGTTTTAATTTTTTCCCCTTACAAGCCAGCAGTACAGACCATCAGACTAGTGCTGGATAGAGTTTAAACACCCGAAACCTGCAAGCGTTCAACAACCTTTCCCACAAGAGAAATATTAAAAGTACTTATTTCATTTCTTGCCTTTTTACTCCTTTCCCTTTCATTTATCCCATTCCCCAATACATTTATATTGGTCTGAAGTTCAGACTGGGCTTGAAGGCGGAATCACATGTGTTTAGAGAGGGGTATTTCTCTACCACAACTTCAAAAGTGTTTCTGAATCCTAAAACTTTCACAGGGTTTCATGAAACCCAAAGAATATGGGCCTGACTCCAGGATCTTCATCTCAAGAAGCTTCTCTTCTGAAACTGGTGTGAGTTTTCCAGCAAAAGCAGTAGCCAATCTGCTTTTTCTGACAAAAATAATTTTATCAGAAAATCTTCAGCTAGAATCAACTCCACCCAGCATTGCCAGGTTTAAATACAGGTTTTCCTCTCAATATAACATCCTTCTTCAAGCTGACCTCCCAGAGTCATACAAATATAGCAAAACTGATAGCCTGGATTTTTAAAGAATTATTTTGGTTGCTACAGTTATGTCAAAAACTTGCAATATAAAACCTATGGGTTCAAAACTAGGAAAATCAGTTAAGAGAGACAAAAATTACATGTATTACTTTTTGATTTAAACTGTTGAGAGTGTCACCCCCAGTTTCTTTGTCTTTTGAGGTAGAAATGTAGTGCCTCTTTCTTCTGGTGGGAACCCGAAAGCAATATGTTTTCATTTATGATTCATTTCAGCTCTTTTCTGTGCAGGTGAGGTTCATGTGGTTCGAGGTCTGATAATGAAGATTTGTCACAGCTTTAAATGTAAGTAATTAGGAAATCCATTGACCACAACAAACAATGGACCAAAAAAAGCTGTTGTAGAGAAGGTACTTCCCAGTTGCCCATTATAGCAATTTTTGCCTGTAATTATAAATCACAAATTTAATTCACTCACCTTTTTTTGCTTAAATATCCTAAATCAAGCATTAAATTACAACTCTTTCAAGAATGAACCTCATCATTACCTCTCCTATGTGAAAGGGGAAAAAAAGTAACTCTTGAAAATCTACATGAAAGGGGCAAGTGCAAGCATGCTGTAAAGACATCTGCATAATAAAATCCCCCTGTACACTTCCACACATCACACATGTGTGTGCTCACATATACATATATGCACATGTATACTTGTGGATGCATATTTTTATATTTTATATATATATACACACACACAAACATACACTCACCCTATGAAAAATAAAACTCCAATGATAATGTGATCCCCACAAGCCTAGCACTTCAATTATAAAGCAATCCTAGCACAAATCCAGAAAATGTCACTGTCACATGCTTCCATTGTATGCTGTTGAAAATACCTCCAAAGTTTGGAAATTAATCACACAGCAATGCCAATCTTTTAAGCCAGGCATCTATGAACCAACCTCTTCCCTACTGAATGAATTACATTGAAATCATATAATTGCAGGCTGCCATTCAGTCACCCTTAACAATAGGAGACTTTGAAAATTGGAATTTTTTTTCCCCTCTGACTCCCAACTTGCAAGCATGAAGCACACAGCAAAAGCTTGGTGGCTTTTAAATTACCTAAAATCTACATCCTTCAGACAAATGAACAAAAAAAAAAAAGGGTGCAATTTAAGGGCAAATCATTTTGTGTTAATCCTTGGGAACTCAAAGCATGAAGATAAAAGAAGAAAAAATGCAGGTTTCACTTTGCTCATTATGGGACATTGACTTTCACCTAATAGTATGCAATTAAAATTTCTTCATGAGATTTCCTTATTGAAATAAGAAAGATAGCGCCGTGCTGAATGTGGTGATAGATCTGGTATAAACGTGCTTCCTGGACAAACTGATTTATCATGTCTCATTTCAGCAGTACTTTCTTGCTTGCTCATTTCTCATCTTATTACTGTGAAGTTGTAATTAAAGAGGATCCTCCCACAGAGAAGAGTTCTCCTTCAGGACAAGCTAAATTATAAATGCACTGTTCTTTCTCTGAGACCAATTTAAAGAGGCAGTCTGCTGAAGGAAAAATGCACATCTAATATTTGGGGCTCCTGGCTCTGTAATTTTATGCAGGTCTCTTTCTGTCAGATACAGAATAAATTTGGTTTATAAGCTGGGCTTCCTGGGCAAATACACCTCTGCAATTGACTATTTCAATTTAAATACATAGACAATTCAATTAAAATGGTATTGAACCACTGTGGCTGATTTACTTCGTGGATTCTTCATGTATGATCATTCGTATAATACATTGAAATATTTCAAAGGGCACTGAAAAACTGTTTAAGGAATAAAGAACTTGTAAAGATTCTTCCTATTCTTCAGGAACAATACAACAACATTTGACCAAAAAGACAACCAACACTGACCATTATGAGATTAATTTGCCAGGAAGACATTACCGTAAGGAAATATAAGCAGTAGGCATGAGATCAGCTCGACACCATATTATCCTTCTCTAGCAAATTCTCAGCCCTTCAAATACATGGACTTGCACCAGTGAAAAAAAAAAAAACCAACCAGCATTTGTTCCCCTTTATTTGGGCTCATATCCTTAATGCAACAAACTATTCCTACTGCAAGCAATAGCAAAAATCCAGTTTTCTTCAAGGGAAGATACTCCAAGGAAGGACTCTCAGTAGCGCTGTTACTCAAGAAGGTTCTTGTGCCTTTGTATCTGAACACCTAAACCTAAATACAGCAATACAGTGTAACCCCATTAGACTTATTTGATCCGTTGTTCCCAAAGGCTCTACATTATAAGAAAATGAATTCCAAGATAAGAATAATTCATATCACTTCACAGCAACTCTCAAAGTCACTTCTGATGCTTCCCTGAGGACTCTGGAAAGAGGGAATCAGCACGTGAACTTCATAAAATGGGACTAGGAGAGAAGAATGCGCTGAAAAATAGGGTTGAGCTCTCTGAGCTTGAAATGCTTGCCCAAGAATGAGAATCTTCTCTTAGCTTTGGAGTATATACGTATCTTAATGTTAAGCATTACTTTCATGGTATCCTGCCTTTAATGTCAGTGTGGGATCTAAAAGAATTCAGATCTCTTGATGATGAAAATCCATCTGATACTCAGAAGGCTCACACAACCATGAGATAGCCTTTTACACTGTTACATCCTGTAGCTTTATATTTCTCCTTGAGTCCATTAATTTAATTGCATCTCTGGATTTCATTTTAAAATATTTTATTGTGATCATAGGAGACAGCAATAATTTACTAATGTGCTCAGCAGCAGTATTACTCAGTAAGAGGGGCATTATATTTGCAGACATGTAATTTCAGAGTTAATTTCATAAAAGTATGAATCTAAGATTCGAAAGATCAGGTGAACCTGATCCTTAAATTAATACCATTGTCCTTTGCAAGAGAATTAAGACAGGCAATTCATTCTGTGTCATATTTACAATGTTTTAAATGTGAGGCAAAGAGCTGTGTAAAAGTGAGGTGTTTGTAGCAGCTGATATAACCATGAGGGTTTAGATCCCATGAGGAAAACAATGAAAAAATTGTTATGCTAATAGATGATGAAATATTTATAACTGAGTATTCTTAAGTCCTTTTCAAAAAATAAAATCTCAATGACCTTATGTAAAAATGCTAAGCAAAAATTATCCAATTCAACTTCCAAAACCAATAGATGTTGTATCAGTAAATATTATTTCATTGGCTTCTCTTTCTCTTTTATGTGTTTTCTTTCCCATTTTGCCAAGAGGAGAGAAAATGTGGTAAGGGAAAAAGGAAGGAAAAGAAAACAGCACAGCACCCCAAAACCTCACCATTGCTTGTTCTACCACATTTCTTGCAGGTAATTCTATTTGCTATATTAGTACTGCAGATTATCTGTGGCTAATTAGATGCAAATTTTCATATTCAAAAGTCCAGTGGAGATTGGTGTGATAGTTTCATTGAGCACACAAGGTCACATCAGCATGGTTGTGTTTCATAGTTTGTGCTTCCATGGATGGCTGCAAGTCCTAAAGCCACTTCTTCAAAGGTCATTTTCCATAAAATTTCTAATACGTTTAGATAATACATAAAAGGTGAGGTCTATAAACATTCACAAAGCAATTGAAAAAAGGAAATATAACCATTGACAATGCCACTTTTAGTCAAGGAAACATTCACTAGAAATTCTTTCTTTAGGTATATTCCCTGCTCTGATAAAAGCTCCAGTTCTGTTTAAAAGCATACAAGGTATTGGTTGTAAAAAGCTTTTCCTTGTTAGATGTCTTCACACAGAGAAAATAAATACAGTGCAATAAACTGACTTAAAACCTTAAATACTCTCACTCTGCTTTCCAAAGAGTTTATGATCAGAATGGATATACATATCTTCATTTATGAATAATTTCTTGTGCAAAAATTCTCCGAAGCTGCATATTGCTTGCCAAGCTTCTAACCAGGGAGAATTTGTTTTATGGATGAATTATTACCTATTAACTTACATAGCATTGTAAATATAGCTGCTGTTGGGCAGCAGCCAGTCAGAGGCGAGCAGGCAAGGGTCTGTGCTCTCGCCAGCTTATAGTGTAAAGGGACAACCACTGACAAACTACAAGAGCAGGCGGAAGATAAGTAAGGCAAGAAGTATCCGTTAGCGCCCAGTCACAGGATAGGTGGGGATTCAGACGTTGCACATAAAGAATTACAATCTAGATGCGGAGAATAAATAAAAGAGCATTCCCAACTGGCAGACTCCTCTCAGTCCCTACTCCCTTTTGTTCTTACCAGTTACTTCTGCTGGCTGACAAATCATCTCCCTGACACAATAAATTTGTTATGGAACATTATCTCAGGCTGAGGAAGGTCAGGATGTGCTAAAGGTCATGTACATATTAACCCACTACATGAGAGTCCCCACCCTTAGTCTAAAACATAGTCTTAAATTACATACTATTGAACTGGCTATAACAGATCTCTCATAAACAGCCTCATTTACCTGACACGTTCTCAAGACATGCCCAAACATCTTGAAAACAGGCGTGTGTCCCGTTTGCTCCAAGGTATTATTAAAGGCAAAAGCTATGTTGTGAAACACTGGGGTTGTGGAATTAGAGTCCCTAACAGAAGGGAGATGAGGACAGTCTGATTCCAGCACCAGCTAAATTTGGGTGCACCACACACGTTGGATTAGGATCTGGTCACAGCGAACCTGGTGGAGACCACAGCTATGGGGCTCTGCACTGAGCTTCAAGTTTACTTCAGCACCTACAGAGGTTGTCTCTTCTGTATATTTTATGTTTTGTACCAGAAAAAAAAAAAATACATATTTTAGCCTAGAAGAATGAGGAATACACTATAACTCAGTTTGGGGTTTTAAACACCTTCTGAGAAAAGTGTTCTTCTCCCTGAAGCAGCATTAGGTAGCAGCATCAGGCAGATGGTGAATGTTGTGATTTTGGATATACAGTAATACTGACTTTTAAGTCAGACTAAATGAGCAGCAAAACAGAGTTAATATGGCTGTTTTCAATAGCATTCACTCCATATTCTTAGTTACAACCAATTCAGAACTAGGACATTTTTAATGACAATTTTTTAATATTTAAAAATCAGGTTTGCTCCATGCAAAGACTGAGTAAACTTGATTGGCTTAATTAAAATAATGCAATTATTAATTTCCCATTTATCTGTTTTTGTTCCCACTTTGCCAGTAACAGAGAGGGAAAGGACAAAAAGAGAAAACCAGGAAATTTCAATTGTCAAGGGTTTTTTTAAGAGAAAATTTCATGAATACATTTGCCAAATTTCATATTTTTCAAGCAAAGGATTTTTCCCTTAGATAATTTGTCCTGAAATTTTCACTAGCTCTATGTACAGCAGAAAAAAACAGATTAGAAGGCAATTTCCTGATTCAACAGTGCTTCGCAACTGCTTTATATTGCTGTACAACATTATCTTAAATTTCACTTTTGGATACATTGCTCTTCCCAAATGGAAGAAAGCAGCTGGAATTCAGTAGTGAATATACTATTACCTGAGCTCTGATACATCATCAGTGCCCATTGTAATTTTCTCCTTACAGCAGGAAGTACAGGATGAATCCAAGATTCTTGGTCAGATTCTTAAATAGCTAAAACTTACATTAAAGATTTTTAAAATACATGATTGCATATAGTCAAGCATGAAAAGGAATGGACAGGCTTTTATTGTCTTCCTATATTTCACTACTGTAAAACCAGGGTAGGAAGAGAGACATTTAATATCTACATACAAAAATTTAAAACACAACCACAAAATGGTGAACAACACCCTTCTAATACATCACTAACAAGAAAGCATGTCAAGCCTACAATTTTCCCTAGTCCTCAGTCTTAGAAGTTATGCTTATTGAGATGAGATTAAAACCAATTCCCTCATGGAGTTGCCCATCACCCAGTGGAAAATACATCCCAACTTGCCTCTGAATAGCAAGAAGCATTTTTACTTCACAAAACTCTTTGCTCCAGTCCCGTTTTAACTGCCAGAGTAATCTCACAGTAATTTCTACAGAAGCCACCCAATGACTCAAAGCCTGACCCTGCAGCAGGCTGTGACGGTGCTCTGTTACCACCTACGAGGATGCCACCAGGTGAGGACAGTGCAGGTTGCCCATGTGCCACAGCAGTGCCCAAGGGGAAGGATACATCCAGGCTGCATCCCAAAAGTAATCTGATCTTCTGGGACTAAATTTAATAACTGAGGATTCTTCCACCCTCCCTCCATGGTTATCCCTGAGATTTGGACTCAAGACTCATCTGTCCTAGCTTTTTGGCACCAAGTCTACACCATTCACCTCTTTTTAGAGAGAAAGGCACTCTAAAGAACAATTTATTGAATCCTGATAAAGCCCTTTTGGGAGCTCCTATATCTCTCCATTAGTTACACAAGAGATCTTAGGTCAGATTTAGACCCCAGTTTGTCCAGTGGTGCCTCTGGGATTGTGGTGGACCCCAGGCAAGAACCAGCCTCCCCCAAACCTGATTTTTTAACCAAACCAGGAAAGGCAGCAGACTTTCCATCACAGCTGAGAGCGTACAGGACATGGAGTTTTGATGCTGACTCATCACTACTTAATCTGGGGGAAGAAAAGGAGGAAGGAAAGAGAGGTCAGCTAATTAACATCTCCAAATAGTACCATCTACTTGGAATTTCCAATGAACTGTGCAATTTGGGATAGGAGACCAGGAAATCAAAGGCCAGTAGAAGGATCTGCTTCCAAACAGCTTTTTTGACTCACTCTCCTTGACAGAAAACCATTCTCTGGCAATTGTGGAAAGGGGAAATGTTGGCTTAGTGCAAAGAGCAAACACAGAAATCTTTTAAAGACACAGATATCTTGTATCTCTGCCTTCAGTGAGCTGTTTCTCTTTTTTATTCTCATTTTCACTCTCCGTCTGTCTTCATTAGTCTGCTGGCACTCTGCTAGGATTAGTGAGCTAGTTTCCATGGTTTCTTATTTTCACTTTCTATCTTTCTTTGCTTAACTCATTAAATTGCTCATTACTTCACTGCACTTTACAGGAGACATATTTATTGTATTAGTTACACAATGGCCAGATTAGTAAGTGATAGGCAGTTTGCTATTTGAAAGAACATATTCTAATAGCAGAAAGGAAATTCAGGAGACACAGATATTATCTACTAGTTGTAGCACAACTGGGCTAGCTAGTAAATGCTAAATGTTTACCCTGTATCACTAGAAATGTGCTACATGATTATAAAAAAACAGGGCGCATGCACACCTCAGTTCTCTGCAGCACCCGCGTTACCCTTGCACCCATGGGAAAGGGAAGCCGCAAGAACAGCTCTAAGGACAAACACCTTCTTTACCTTCTCCTCTTTACCTTCGATGATAAATTGCCATGATAAACCTGCCCACACCATGGTTTTTCCCAAGGCTGGGAGGAGGTCTGCACACCTGAGCCTCCCTCCGGCTGCTGGGGAGAAGGGGAGCGGGGACAGCAGGGAGGAACCAAGGCATCGCTGAGGGTCCTGGCCAAAGGAAGCTCTCCTGCATGAAAACTGAGCTCAAGCTTAACAGTTTTGGCTCCAGTTCTCAGATTTCCACCATGCATGTGCCAATTGCTTTATAAGGAAGATACTTATGTGCCTGATACTCATAGCCTGATAAAATTCTTGAGTAAAATGACTATTCAATTCAGTGGGAATACAGTGTGTGCTACAGCATGAAAATTATTTTCTTAATACTCAATTTCTTAATTTTCTTAATTGTCAGCAGAGCTCCAATTCTGTGCTTATAACAAAGTATTCTCCTGCTCTGGTTGAGGGTGTCTGCTCCGTCAGGTCTGTATTCAAAGCAGTTTTCAGTCCGGATACATGTTTCTTGTGGTCAGCCTCTGGAGTTTTTTATTTTATTGGTTTTCTGATTGTGCCAACTTCAACACCCACTTCTCTGCCAATTCACCTCCACTGTCTATTCCCTGTCATTTGTCTAAATAATCCCCACCTCCTCATCCTCTCCACTAAAGTACAGTCCATTTCACCCTCTGGTCTAGCCATCAAGGGTGCAAAAGAGGTCTCTTTACCTTGCACCTCTCACTTTCTCTTTTGATCTTTTCCACAGTTAAATATAACACAGTTGATTCGATTATGCTGAAGTTTCTCAGATGCTGAATGTAATCATCCATGCTCTGCCTCTTTAGTTCAACAGGGCTCCAAGACAGAGTCCCTTTCAGCGGAATTGAGATCTTTCCCGCAGCTAGTGAATATACAGGGGTTCACGCCATTCATTCATCTTCTCCGGTAGTTCATTTATCACTCGGAGGTAATCTACTGTGGAGAATTTTGATCAAAAAGATGCCTGATTTCTTTTTTTGGTGGTTTAAACAAAATCTAGTATTTTTTAAAATATTTACTTGGTCCCTTGGCTAAACTTTGTAGACATAAGGCCAAGGGATTTATGAAACGTAGCTTTCCTTTTTGTCTCATCTGTATGGAAAAGAGATCTACTTTATCTGCAATAAACCCTATGAATGCTCTTATTTTTAGGGTGTGAACAGGAGCTGTTCCATTTCACCATCATTTAACGTTAGCCTTCTGCTGCCTGCTGTACCACTTCATTTTATATATTCTGGCATAGGAAGTGCTGATATTTGCTAAGTTTGTCAGTAGGGCTTTTCTACAGTAAACTTTATCTTGAATTCTTACTGATAACAGTCTTTGCTCTTCAAAGTATATCAAATCTGTCCAAGATTGCTGTTCTATCATTGTCCTTGATAGAGAATAAGATCTTCTTTTGACACCTAGCAGAATTTGTTTCCTGATATTTTTATATCCTGTAAAGCTTCAAAGAATGTCCCAGATTTTAAGAACGTTGTATTTTTTAATATCTGGTAGTTCTTGTTCAATTTAATCAATTCTCTTAAAAAAATATTCTTGATGCAATACAGTGGATCAAAAAATATATGTCCCCAAACTTCAAAACAAGAAATATATGATGTACAGCAGAATAACTCATATAAGTGAGACAGACAAGAAAAAAACATTATTAAGATTGGAAAGCCCCAAGAGTGACCTATTTATTTCTCAGAGCTGTTTGCAAAACACATACGCTGCAATTCTGTATATGTATGCTACTTCTTAAAAGATAAATGCTTCAGTAACCTCTGCTATATAGAAGTCTTCATGTTAAGCCCTAAACCAAGTGACTCACTACCCCTGAGTCACAAGCCCTCGCTAAAAGGGAAGACAGAAGAACAGAGTTAGATGATAAAGGAAAGAGGGATGTGTTACACTCAGCCAGGGCTGGTGACGGAGATTCAGCTCTTCCTTTAGCAGTCATCAGGAAAAGTCCTGCCCCAAGAAATGGTGCTGGGAGTTTTGCAAGGTGGAATTAGTTGATGCAGTTTCTGATACGGTGTACATGGATCATCTGGGCTCATTTGTCATCTAGATTGGAATTGCTAGGTCACTCTTAGTACTTCTTAGCAAAACTAACAAACAACTGCAAAGGTTAATTTTCTGCATACTTTTTAAACACCTGCATCTAAAACATTCTTTTGCATTCTGGTGAGTTTTCTTTCACAGTTTATAAACAGTAAAATGTATACTTAAGCAAGAAAGTACCTTGCTCTTTTAAAAAAAAACAGGCAGCAATCAATTACTTCTTGCTGTTTGTGCATTAAAATTAAGGCATTTTAAATGCAAAATTACTTTCTCCAGAAAACCTGTACAAATAGAATTCCCCAGATATGATAAATGGTTTAATATTTTAAAAACAACAATGAAACTTTGTATTTAGTTTTAAAAAAATAAAATTAGTTTAAAAACCCTACTCCTGCTTACTTTGGTTTTCATAAATACGTATTTGGTACCTGATGGTAGCAAATTTCATTCTCTCTAGAGCACGACAGTTGGGCAATCCCTATGTCATCTATCTCAAATCAAGGAGACCATGTTTCGTCTTTGAAACTATAATACCAGCAGTGAGCCTGGCCTAAAGTGGAATCTGGCAGAATACAGCTCCTCCAAGGGGGAACAATATTTTGGGGCATCAACCTGAAATTAGTTTAGATATTCAATGAGAAATTGTTTTCTGTAAAGAAGGGGGGAAATATTATCAAATGTTGCCTGCCTATAAATTAAAACATTAAAAATGTCAAAACTCCATCACATTCAATACAAGAAAAGCAAATGTGGGCAAGCTCCCATTAATCTTTGTTGAATTACACGCGGTGAGCAAAAATAATAGCTCTGGGGCTCTTCTGTTACTTGGGGCTCTTCTGTTACTACCTTTTAAAAGCAAACATCTCTGTCACTGAGATTTTTATATTTTTATTAAATTAAAAACTAAAAAAAATTAAATACATTGTGCTACATTTTAGCACATTATCTGACATATGTACTTAAGAATCTAACACTTCAAATACAGTATTTCCTTGACATCCATCGCTACAGCTTCCTAAACAACACGGTCCCCCTCTGCCTTCATTGGTGCCCCCATTACTGCAGAAGAACTGAAGCATCACAAACAGTAGCCAGCTCAGACCACAGGCCATCCCAAATACAGCTGGAAGCCAAACCTAAGGCATGTTTTTAGATTGTAATCAGAAGATGCAACTCCTACATACTAGCAATAATAAACCACTAATGCAGCTAGACTGTGCCTCTGTAGTAGTGAAGGTATGGTGGCACTAGGCAGTGAGCTAACCCACCAGAGACACATGCACCCCACTACATCGATGCACTGCAAATCATATGTACTCATACCTAAAATCTGCTGTCCTACCTCAGTATCTTACTCTCAAGAGCACTTCTGCATGCAGTCCTATTTAGTGTGTCCTATTTCCTGTTCAGTCCTATTTCAGTGAAGGCTCAGCTCTGCAACATGCTGACCCTCTTGTCCCCACTTCATCAAAGCACTGACCTGTGAGGACACAAGTGGTCCTGTGAGCCTTGAAGTCCAGCGTTGGCTCAAATGTGTTACTGGATTGGAGCCAGCATGTTTAGCATGTGACAGAATCAACTTCTTGGGACTTTTAGACTGTTATGCCTGAGAGCATTTTATTCTATGAATGCTCCTATACGTTTTGACAAAGATATTGCGCTAATAAAATATCAGAATTTTGCTTTTACTCATTAATGAAAGCATTCATTAGTACATCATGGATCTTTCCACCTTTAATACAAATCAGAGATGAACGAATGCAGGCCTTCTTCTATAGCTACATACATATATATGTGTGTATATATATATATACACACATGTACACACACACTTATATATATGTGTGTGAGCATGTGTATGTGTGTATGGTTTATTATGTAGAAAACTCAGTGTAAAGATAGTGAGCCTATGCCACCATTGCTATTATTGTTTTAAAATCTCTGCTGTAATTGGTAGAAAGTGCGGAAATTCCATCCCTGTTTCATCATTGCCTGAACTGGTAAGGTGAGAAAGCATGCAAAAAAGGCCTAATAGCTCACCATATTCCCTGAGCTTGCTGTTATTACAAAATAACTGCACATCTTGTTGTATTTTATTACTCAAATAAAAGCATTGATACTAATGTCCTAACCTTTTTAACCTAAAGGACATTTTCTTTGTTGAGTTGTAAGGCTCTAAATTGTGTTCAATTATCCCTGCTTACTTAGAAAGACGTAGTCAGGAATGAATAGGAACAATTAGCATAACAACAGAAATATTAACCCATGTAAAAGTGAAAGCCTCGGCTTGCAAGCACTTGTTTGTAGTTTGTACGAGATAAGCTTATTGCATTCTTTCTTCAGCAACCGAGCAGCAGAATGCAGGGGGTGCTGGCACTTTGCATGGCAATCTGCTGTGCTATATCAGAGATGAGCATCTATAAATAATAATATAAAATATAATTGCACTCCAGAGCAAACAAACTTCTTCCAAGCATTGTAATCCAAATGTATCATACCCAAGTGAATACATGAATGTACACCAGCAAAAAGGCTCAATGAATCAACCTGTCCTAGATCCTCACTGAAGAGGCTTCATCTGTTTAAAGAAAGGCACTGAGGGAACAGAAGTACTTTCAGTGACAATAGTTATCTGTTTCATTTAGCAACGCCTCACTTCCTCAGTTCCCTGCATCCAAGATACCCTACAACCTTCTACTGCCTTCTTGTCTAGAATTCCAAGTGGCCTGAAACACACACAAGAAACAAGGGGCTCTGTCATGTCATGCCATGCCAGTTTGTGGTTTTGGTTTGACTAATCCAAGGTTTGAAACCTTCACTGGGCCAAGTCTGCAGGACATGGCAATGTGCACCCTTTAATAGGTAGCCTGGTGCTCAACATGGCTTCTCTGAGACGCAGAACAGAGAATGAAGTCTGATGTTCTGCAGACATGTTCAGCAGAGGGCCCGTGGGGAGAACTCATCCAGCACACAGATCATGCCTAGCTCCTCTCATTCCCAAGGGTAGCTGGCAAGTGGGCCACAAGCCAAATGCTTTGCTCTGTTTGCTATAGCCTGCTTCTGGCTACCACTGTAGCTAAGAGTGCCCAACCCAGTCCTGCTTAATTGCAGGTTTTTTCCAGGAGAAAGGATGACTAGGAAGATAACAGCATGAATTATTTTGATGGTAATTTAGGAAAATACAGGAATTCACCAGTACAGTTGTATTGTACTTATCCCGCACATGAGACAAGCCAATGCAACCAGGAAGCACCAGGTCTCCTAATCCTTATCTGCACAGGTCCTCACATGTGGTGAAGGACAAGTGGCACCATGCAGACATGAAGAGGCAGCGTGATTTACTTGGTCACAAAGAACTGGCATTCATTTCTAGTCCAAAACAAGAGACATATGGTAAATCTACATGCACAGAGATTTTGCCCTCATTCCTGAGATCATTGAGAGCAAGCCTGCTACCACTCCTGCAGTTTATCATGAAACAAAGACGGAGTAATAAAAAAATAAGTTAATTCTCAGTCTGGAAGTTGCCAAGTGTACCTAGAACCCTTGCTCCCTCTGCTCTTCTCTTTGCAGCATACAGGGACAGGCTCCAGCCCTGCAAGTCTCCCTGACCTTGTGCAATCACACAAGTGTGTGCACACACAGCCCCCCATGTTCAAAATACCTCTCTCACATTAAAGGCACTTTTTTGGCTTCCAGGAACTACCTAAAATGATTTGCATGTTTCTGTTTAAACTTGGAGTAAATGAAAGCCAAGAGAACTTTGGCTCAGTATCAGCAATAATGCAGATAAGAATTAGCAGAAATTCTGAACCCAAAATAGATTAAATTGTTTTAATCAATTAAATTAGAATAATCAGACTACTGAGCAGATTTCAATAGAAAAAAATATAGCATGATGGTATTTCTGATCTACACCTCATTTGCATTCCTACTTGACAAAAGTAAGAGTCATCCTCACCTTGTTTCTCTTTTATTCGGTATTAAATACAGATGTTTAAACAGAATACCGTTATCAAATGTTGTAAGGTTTCCAGAACTATTTATTTAGTTATGCAATAAAAAGAATTTACACCTATTAAACTAAGTTTAAATATGTACATCCACACATATGCACCCAAAGGGAAAAGCTGAATGTCATGGCATAACCATCTACCTTTTCTAAGAAGTGGACCCTGCCCCAATAAAGGTTGATAAGAACTGTTCAAGAAAGGTGGGAAAATTAGATAGGAATCAGTCTTTATCAGATCTCTGTATGATCCTTCACCCATAAGCATTCTATTCTTCATGTTTCATTTTAGGAGTGAACAAAACCTGCTGAATATAATTCATAAGTACTTTGATCAAAGGCTCCCAGCTAGTGCTAAGACAAATAATGTGAGCCCATTACAGGTCCCATTAGAGAACTTCACTGTAACATCTCATTGTGCATCTCATCACTTTTAATTCTTCCAGTTCTGCAGTTCATACCCTGGCCAAGTGGCAGCATCCAGAAGCACACTACAGATTCACAGAAATAAGTACCTCAGTGCCACAAGACTTAAGGAAACACCTTGAATTTGAGTAACATTGACAATTCATTCTGGTGTGCTTCATGTTCAGTTGGTTTAATGGAAAATTACTATATTTAAGTCACATTTAGTTTAGTTATTTAAACCACAATGAAAAAAAATCATGTGTTTATAAGCTATTCACAGTCATTTCTTTTTGAGAAATCTTTCTGTAGTTCTCTTTCTTGATACTCAAATAATTTATACAGTTATAATCAAAACCTACTTGATTTACAATACCTGTTTAATATCTAACCTATTCAGTACAATAGCAAGTTATAGATGTACAATTTCATATCTGTAAGATAAAACAAATGTTAGCCACCTAAAAACATCTAATATATTAAAAAAATATAAAAGCATAAAGATGTTATCTTGTTAGTACTATATATATGCAGACATTTTGTAGACATTCCAGCCAGGAATAATAAGAGATCCTCAGAAGATGGGAGCAAGAAACCAGCAGACTTTAGCCCAAGCTGCAAACCAGACTAAACTCATGTGGAGTAATTCAATCAAATTTACACCACTCCAGAGAATTACTTACACCACTTTCTGAAATCACCCCAATGCTTACAAAAGATGCTTTCACATTGTTTCATTTGCTTATGGCATCTTTTAATGTATTCTAATTAAACCTGAAGGTGAATTTTCCATAATACAGCAATTTGTCTGGATTCTCTCTTAACTGGGTGCAAATGAAGCAATGGCAGCAAGGATGGAAATCTATGCAAAAGTTCCCTCATGTTTTCAAGGCCTGAGTTGCTACCCTTAAATCTGAAATTCAGTTTCATGACAATTGTTCAGTCACTTCACAGCTGAATCAGTTTTGAAACTACAGTCCACAAGCAAAAGGACTACTGACTACTTTATAATGACTACATTTTGTATTGCACTTCCCAATGCAATTAACAACTGATGATCATGTAAAGAAGAGAAAGGCAAGTTCCTCACTTTCAGCTGAAGGGTGCTTTACTGACAAGATATTACTGCTAAGCAGAAGGAAGAGTAGACAAGTAGACATAAAAATAAATGGAAAAAAGAAAAACGAACCAAAAATCCAAATGAACCTGAAGAGGATGGAAAGGAAAGAAGAACCAGGACAGGAATCCCTTCTCCACTCCAGACTGTGCACTGACGGGTGCACTCAGGTGAGGTCTGTGGATCAATCCTGTACAAAGAAACGTCATTGCGTTATTAACAGCTAATGAGTTCAGCTCTTTGACACTAAGCTGAGACGGCAGTCCTGAATATCTCCTACATTTGTTTCAAGACAAATGTATCTCCTACATTTGTTTCAAAAATCCAATGGCAAGGGTCCACATGGAGTGTGAAACATGCTATAGGTCTCTGCACTGCCATTAATAGATCTGCAGTACTGATCAAAGAGAAGAATTTTGCCCCGGAAAAGAAATTAATCACTATAAAACCTTGTAAAATGAACAACATAAAAATGAAATTGCAGCCCATAGAAGAAAAAATGCAAAGCATTAAAAACTAATCAAAAAAGGCCAGGGACAATATTAGGCTTCATAGGAAGGTTAAGACTTCAAATGAAACAGTCACTGCAGAAACAGGACTTAAGAACAGAAATGAAAGTTGCATTAAAAGAAAAGTATATAACATCCCTTTCAATCATTAGCAAAATTTTGGGGGGAAATACTAAAGATTTTAACTTCTGAAATTCTACAAAATCTGTATTCTGCAATTTTATTAAAATGCCTCAATTTATAAATATCTGAAGATATAACATACATTTACATTTAAATACCTTGGCATGATGCACACATGAACTCATCTCAGGCTGGTGATATTTTGATATTAACTCATTACGTAGAATTTTTCCATTTATTTTCCTATCTTTATTGAAATAATAATAGCAAAATAATGTGATTTTTTTTAGGCTAGTGATTCTTCGGGTATCTAAAACTGATAGTGAATAAGATGTGTAATACAGACCTAGATCAGCTGGTGCCATATTATAATGTCCACCTTAGGGAACACACATGTTCACAAGGATTTGCCTAAGTTCTTCCAGGTGTTTGCAGACATGGTCCAATCCAAAGCTATCTCTCAATGCCAATGAGCTTGGAAAAGTGGAAGTCACTCTACACGATCCATTCTCTTTGCTCATTACAAAGCTTGGAAAGGTCGGTATTAAGTTACTGCTGGATTTTAGCACACTTTGTGAACAGGAGCCTCAATCCTGGGTCACAACTAGCTGAAGAAAAGGTCACATCGACATGTGTTCATATAGTCACTTGCCCAAGTCTACTAAAGCCATATAGAGGGCTGGTCCCTTCTCAATGGGCTGGATATGGCTCCAGATGTACACAAGTATTACTAAAGATTAGCTCACTGTGAGAGAATCTTAACTTTACTGTATTTCCTATGTAGTCATGGTTTTCCTGGAATTATCCATGTTAAGATTGATTTGGTTAGCCTATGTCAGCCAGACAGCAAAAGCAAAACTTCTGCCATAGAATATCTGAACCCTGTAATGTACAGGGAACTTTTTACTGTAACACCTGAAGGCAAAATCCTGGCAGCATACTAAATATTTAAAGAGTGCCCTGGATGCTCATGTAAAGGTGCGAGCCAACCACAAAGATTTTAAAGGTACCAAAAATACTCCAGGATGGTTGGAGAGCAGAGGAAGAGAAATCATTAAAAATAACAAGATGTTCTTTAAAAGTGAAATTAATTTTCAAATAAGAAAAATAGTGAAAATTGGCAAGATAAAATAAAACTGTATTTAGACAAGTGAAAAATGGTTTTGAAAAGCACCTTCTTAAAGACACTAACATGAGTAGCAAAAACTTTTGTTTAATGTCAAAGGGAGGAAACATGCCAGGCAGATGGTGGGGTCAGTATAGGAATGAGATGGAAAAGAAGCATTCACAGAAAACAAGTCCAGAGGAGTGGAATTAAATTAATTCTTTGCACTAGTGTCCACAACGCAAGGGGCCATAGGTTTTGGTAAATAAATAAAATTAAAAGTTACATGATTCTAGGACTGCATTGAATTTAGCCAAGAGGGAATTCAAATACGAAATTGCAGGGTGACCTCAACTGGCACAAAGTCTATCATTTAAATCAAAATTGATGCCAAGGGAAGGGAAGATGGCAAATGCAACATTAGTTCACAAGAAAGGCTCCAGAGTCGGTCCAGAAAGCCAGTAAGATTCAGTCCGGCACCGGAGATAAGGGTGACTGATTCAGCTGAAACCAAAATAAAGAAAAGCAAAAAATCTACTTTTATGATGCTGCAAGTTTGAAGATGTGAGACCAAAGACCAAGTCCCTTCCCTGTAAAGCACAGAGCCTAGCGCAGACAGGCGCAGAGGGGGAAGGTGTTGTGTGACGAACAGGGAAAGGAAAAGCAAGCAAAGTACTCATGCAAGCATCACAGGTGCAGAGCTGAGACCACACGTGCTAGGATGAGATTCACAATCTTCCGAAGAAGCAATTGCGTGCTCCCATCTTTTTCCAGGCTGTGCCATGAAACACATTGTTTGCTTTTACAAAGTAGGATTGTAGAGAGAGGGGTGGCAATTTGCAGTAATTAATACAACATTTCAAATATTAATACAACATTTCAGGTATGTTGTATTAATAACATATCTTGAAGTAGCAGCTCAACAACATTATGTCTGTGTCCTGTGGAGCTTTTTCTGCACTCTTGTTCAAGCCAGTGCCAAGTACGTTAGGGCTAGTGTATACATGCTCCTCCCAGTCTGGCACACTGAGCCCAGCAGAAAACCCTCAGTCCTTTCTCCTCCTTTGGCTTCTTCATCTTGCACAGCTCACGAAGTCAGGTCCCAGAACAGAGGTGGTTCATAGCCCTTCTCTTCAGGAAGAGAGAGTTTGTGCTGGGGACATTTGCAGTGACTCAGATAGCGCTTGGTCCATCTGACCTAATGGTATCAGTGTCTTTGCATTAATTACACGGAAGCGGCATCATTTGTTAAGCTGGTGTGAATGTATGACACCAGCGTATCAGGTCCCCTTTAAAATACATATGAGTAGGCAGAGATAAAGGAAAAAAAGAGAAAGAGAGATCTTGAGAGTGAAAGAGAGAGGCACTATTAAACACTTTGTACTTATCTTACTAAGGAAGAGCTTTGTTCCAGGGGGAAAAAAACTCTCTCTTTGAAGCTATCCAAACAGTAAACAGACCATTCTTTAAACAGTGGCGTATCTACAGCAATGCCTACATCAGAGGACTGGCATGAAGAAAGCATTTTTCTCATAGATAAAACAGCAGAAAGGGTCTCTTGCACTGGTGATAATTTGGATCTTCTGTTTTACTTAGATTTTCAGGGCAAATCCAGAAAAAGTCTAATAAGCCCTTAAAGAAAAAAATATATCAAGAAGTGTTGAAGTATGTTGATTCATTGCTTCTTGCAACACATTCTTCTCTTCCCAGGGTAGGAATAGAAAAGGTTTCAAAGGCTTCTATCATATTTGTACTGTCTGTTGTAAGGGACATCAGGGCTCTTGTGCATTAACACTGCCTGGACAGATGTTTTGGTGTTACAGGTCCAAAATAAGGATTGCTCTGACAGCCCAGCTGATGCACAGAAATGCTTGAGCTCTCAGCATGCAATTACATGCCTAGCTGGCAAGTGGCACAAGAGGTAAGGGAGAGATTTCATTCCCTGCCCTAAAAATCTTAACTAATTTTCAGAGTGAACTTATTCTCTCTATGGGAAGCTCTCCTGTACCACTTAACTGCCCTTCAGGCTTGCCCATCCTAGTGATGTGCTGTAGTTTAACCCCAGCCAGCAACTAAGCACCACACAGCCACTCACGGTGGGATGGGGAGAGAATCAGAAGAGCAAAAGTGAGAAAATTCATGGCTTGAGATAAAGACAGTTTAATAGGGAAAGCAAAAGACACGCAAGCAAAACAAAACAAGGAATTCATTCACTACTTCCCATGAGCAGGCAGGTGTTCAGCCATCTCCAGGAAAGCAGGGCTCCATCATGCATAATGGTTACTTGGGAAGACAAACACCATTGCTCCGAACAACCCCCCCTTCCTTCTTCTTCCCCAGCTTTATATGCTGAGCATGACATCATATGGTATGGAACAGCCCTTTGGTCAGCTGGGGTCAGCTGTCCCAGCCGTGTCCCCTCCCAGCTTCTTGTGCACCCCCAGTCTACTCGCTGGTGGGGTGGGGTGAGGAGCAGAAAAGGCCTTGACTCTGTGTAAGCACTGCTCAGAAGTAACTAAAACATCCCTGTGTTATCAACACCGTTTTCAGCACAAATCCAAAACATAGCCTCATACTAGCTGCTATGAAGAAAATTAGCTCTCTCCCAGCCAAAACCAGCACATTCTCCACCCCTTATTCCATACCATTTACATCATGCTCAGGTCCCTCACTATACAATAAGTTGTCATTACCCACCACCCCCCTCCCCATCCTTTGATAAAATACACAGATATAATTCCCTTAGTCTATGGACCACCCCTGTGAAATGTCTGTAAAATGTCCACAAATGTCCACAAAATGTCCACTGAGTTCTTTTAGTCCATGACTTTGGGCTGCATCTGTTACGGTGGTCACTCAGGACAGGAGAGATGGTGTGTTGCGTGGAGTTACTGGGCACCAAAGCCAGCCCACGTCAGGTCACTGCTGCACTTGTGCTGCTTCTTGCAAGACTTGTTCTCCATTGGTTCAGGGGGGTCCTGCTATAGTAATTCGTATGACATGCAACTCAAAGTATGGGTTACAACAATTTAAAGGTATTTCCATTACAATCTCCACCCCTGGTCCCTTTGGACCAAAGCATCAGGTTTAACATTGCAATGAACTCCTCCCCTTGCCCCTGCTCCATCTTGGACTTATCCACAGACTGCAGTCCCTTAGGGGAGTACCTGTTCCAGGTGGAGCCTTATCTATGAGCCACAGTCTCTCCAGGGTTCTACCTGCTGCGGCATAGACTTATCCACAGCCACAGTCACTTTGAGGTGCACCTGTTCCAGTGTGGCCTTCTCTATGGGCCACAACGCCTTCAGAGGTATACCTGCTCCAGTGTGGCCTTACCCACAGCCACAGTCCTTTCAGGAGCAAACTTGCTCCAACACGGCCTTACCCATGGCTGCAGTCCCCCCCAGGGGTGTACCTGCTCTGTCGTGGGCTTATCCATGGCCACACACTTTGAGGTGCTCCAGCATGCTCCAGCAGAGCCACTGATGCTTCAAGGGGTACCTGCTGCAGCATGGACTTATCCACAGCCACAGATGTTTCAAGGTGTACCTTCTCCAGCGTGGAATTATCCTTGGGCCACAATCCCTTCAGAGGTATACCTGCTGCGGCACAGACATAACCACGGCCACAGACGCTTTGAGATGTACCTGCTCTGGTGTGGACTTATTCACGACCACAGGTGCTTAGGGGTGTCCTCCCACGTGTACTCATCCACAGGTCACAGTCCCTTTGACTCGAGTTCATACTGGAGTTCCAGCCTGTCCAGTCCAGCAGCACAGAAACAGCAGCGATGCCCTGGCCATCTGCCAGCCCGGGCGCATCACCACTGCTGTTATCAAAATGTTCCCAGGCACAGCAGAGTAAGATGATCAGCAGTACAGCAGCACGGCAAGCAGCGAAACCAAAAAGCAGCCACTAACGAGCACTAGACTCTGATATACAGTAAGGCAAGCAAGCCCCACGGCAAGCACAGGAGCCTGCCGATCAATAGTTAAACAACAATAACAGCTATAAATTTGATCTAGCACATGACAATCAAATCTGTTGTTATCTTGAACCCTTCAACCCCCACGTTGCGCACCAAAAAGGACTGTCGTGGTTTAACCCCAGCCAGCAACTAAGCCCCACACAGCCACTCATTCACTCCCCCATGGTGGGATGGGGGAGAGAATCAGAAGAGTAAAAGTGAGAAAATTCATGGGTTGAGATAAAGACAGTTTAATAGGGAAAGCAAAAGACACACGTGCAAGCAAAGCAAAGCAAGGAATTCATTCACTACTTCCCATGGGCAGGCAGGTGTTCAGCCATCTCCAGGAAAGCAGGGCTCCATCTTGCATAACGGTTACTTGGGAAGACAAACGCCATCACTCCAAATGTCCCCCCTTTCCTTCTTCCCCAGCTTTATATGCTGAGCATGACATCATATAGTATGGAATAGCCCTTTGGTCAGCTGGGGTCAGCTGTCCCAGCCGTGTCCCCTCCCAGCTTCTTGTGCACCCCCAGCCTACTCGCTGGTGGGGTGGGTTGAGGAGCAGAAAAGGCCTTGACTCTGTGTAAGCACTGCTCAGCAGTAACTAAACCATCTCTGTGTTATCAACACTGTTTTCAGCACAAATCCAAAACAGAGCCCCATACCAGCTACTGTGAAGAAAATTAACTCTATCCCAGCCAAAACCAGCACAGGATGCCATAGCTGTGAATGCAAGAGCACCATTTTTTGCTGCCATAAACCAGACGCAGCCAGCAGGAAGGGCCTGTCCTTGGCCACTGGCAACTTACTGACGTTTACAAGTTACCTTTCTATGGCCACTGTGTCAACATGGCCATTTCATTCTCAAGCATAGCATCTGAGATAACCACCGGTCCTCTCCTGAGACCCAGCATCCAGAGAGAGTACCCTTGCAAGACCTGTGAACAGGTCATTTCACCCCTACATTTTCAAGAGCGTGTTCTTGTTTAGCTGCTTCCTGTTCCACTTTATAATAAGGTTATAACTTATTATATATATGTAGGTTTACAACTGTTGTTTTCCAAGCAGAAAAGCACAGATATCTAACCTCCAGCCTCAGCCAGAGCTATGGGAAACGTGCCCACAAGGCAAGAGATGGGTTCAATGCCTGCTTGACTCGTGGGGATTCAAGCCCCCAGCGCTGCCTTTGTTCTTCCACAGGAGAGAGGCAAAGGTGTATATAAGACTCAAGGGGCAGAGGAAGACGAGAAAAGGGGAACATGACTGCAGTTCAGTACTGGAACCTCTCCTCAAAGATAAGGAGCTCAGCAGAACTCCTTCCCATGAGGTGCAAAGCACTAATTTTCCTCTCTGCACATATCTTAACAGCTCCTTCCAGCCTTCAGCTGGGTGCAAATAGCAAGCTTTGCTGACAATACTTCATAATCTGGGGAAACATTCAAAAATATAATCTGTATTACAGAGCAATGCCATCCCAGACATGCAAGGTTCTGCAAAGCAGGAAACTGCCATGTTAAATGATATCTTCTAGTTTTGCAATTTAAATGGAGAGATCAGCATTACAGCCTTGGCAAGCAATGAAAGTGAAAATAGACACTGTAAAAAAATCATGATTTCTGCTTCTTGTGCAGCAGCCACCCGTTGATAAAAGGTGGCATGTGTCTCTCTCCTTCACAGGCTCACTAGTAAATAATCATCAATTTACACATTCTAGCACAATACCTCTGCCTACAAATTGCTTCTTCAAAGATTTCCTTTTCCCCTGGAAGCACCAGTTCTAAGTGTGTTGAAATTACATCTTATTCTTTTCTTTGAAAGATCTCTCACTGCACAGCCAAATAAAGAGAGATCATTTGCATAATTCTTCTTTTTAAATGACTTCAGGTTGATACAGGTTCTTTAGTGAATTGTTATTCAGCAGGACATGGTCAGATGCAGATAAAGTGCTATAGAAGGTGGAAGTTAACATCCTCAAATCTGATCAAATAACATTTCAGTTTTAAACTGATACTGTAAATCACAAGGAATTACAAAGCTCTAGCTTGATTCAGCTGTTGAAACAGACTTAATATCAAAGCAGCCTTTCATTCAACAAAAGGTTCTGCTCTGAGCCATTCTCAGGCTTGTAGCAAGCACAAATTATCATTCTAGCAGACTCTCGCAGCCAGTGGGACTATTTCCCTGAGTGGGCCTGATCTCTGACTATAAGCATGAAATAATTGCATTTAATATAATATTATTATATACAATTGCACATAGGTTCTATGTATAAATGTCATAATAACAGATTAGTTGCTTCATAAGGCTATTTGCAGCATCTTTGATTGCATCAAACATTTTGATAACTTCAGAAATCAAAACGCTCTCATTTCCTTTTAAAAATCTACAGATCTGTTGTTTTCACTATATATTGAAAGACAGCTTCCCTAGAGTTTTCTTAAAGTTTTACAAAACTTGTGCAAAGGCTTGATTCTGAGTATTGAGGACGCTGAAGGCACCCGGAACCCCACATTGCAGAGGCCATCTCTTGAAAAAAACATTTACCACTCATGCTCACATGAATATAAAACCTAAATATCACAGTCTGAAAACAAGCATGGTCTTAATCTCATTGCTTATCTCTTCCCAAAATTCTCAGGGAAGATACACCTGAATAATCTGTCAAGGAAAGTTGTGCAAGGACCATTGCTTGGTATTGCAAAAACAATTTTGAACTAGGTACAGTTTGGAGCAATCTTTCACTGTTAATAAAACAGCTGAGGCTACCAAAAAGGTCTTTCTTATCTGTACTCTAGTAGCACTTGGACCAGAAGGAAAAAAATTCCCAGCAGTCATTTCCCTCAAACACATGTGCATTCACACACACATATGTTCATATTCCGAATAAGAATATGATTTCAGAATACGTTCATATTCTGAAAAGGATCAGATGGACCACTGCAATGTCATATATTTGCAGTGTAAAACATGCAACCTGAGTGAAAACCTCGCACTTTATACAGTGGGATTTTTGCACTGAGTTTTGAGGTTTGCTGATGTTTGGACCTCTTGTCTCTTAACCTTGATATTTTCTGGTCTCTGCCTGAAATGGAGCCAACACACAGCAGGCAGTTATGTTTTGGTGTCATTAAACCTAGAGAATGGGCAGCTGTTGCAGCTAGCTGTAAATCAGGATGTTTTTGCTGGAGTAAAAGGAATACTTCTTCACAGTCAACATTAGTGGGTTTTGCTTCAGTTCTTGTGTGAAGAGCAGAAGCGGAAATATAAAGGTTTGGCCACGGAGCCTTGGCTTGCTCCCACAGGACCAGGGATGCCCAGGAAACCTTCCTTCAAACTTTAATTCCCAGGACCAGGTAAGAGGAGGTACATTGTGTCCAATAATGCAGGGCTTTTCCTTTGACTCTGTATACTGAAAACACTTGAAAGTTTATGAAGGCTTCTGTCTGGGCTGACACAACCTAGAATAAAAATCACCAATTTCTACAGCTTGAGTTCCAGACTAAACTCAGCAGCTGGATCCACACTGTCTTTGGGCTGGGTCTTTCACACTCCCAAGAAAATCACAATCACTTTGCAGCCAGCAAACATCTCCTGGGAAAACATTGACTCTGGGTCCATCACCCAACATTACACCTGCCCCTTGTCCCATTTTTTACCTTCCCTGTTCCTCCTTAATGATGCTATTTACCCAATAAGGAGCAAACTTGTCACACAGACTCTCGCTGAAAAGTCACGGTGAGTCAAGGATGTCAATGGCAGCATCAAGAGTAATAATTAACACTATGAAAACAAAACTTCAACTGCTAATTCCCTCTTAGGAGATTTAACAAATAACATTAGCCTTGAGCATAACTAAGTACATTTTAACACGGTTCTTTACAATAGGGGTTCAATTACCCATAGCTGATTTTTTTTCACTGTAGTCATAAATTTAACACCATACTAATGAGTCAGTGAAGAGTAAACTGATGGGTAGTTTCATTCAGACTAGAGCTGTTAAGAACATTTTCAATTAAACTTTCTTTCTTCTGAAAATGCATTTTTGTCAGACTGAAAATGCTTTGCAGTTAAATATTGATTTCAAGGATATTATCAAGAAAAAGGTTTCATGGATCAGGATGGATTCTCCAAACACCTCAGAGATTAAACAAAATAAAACTTAGCTCTTTTCAGTGCAGATCTGGTATTTTAACATAGCTCTGTTTTACAAAAATGTTTGAAGAACTGTGATTTCTTCCAGCACAAAATAGTAAAGACTTCCCAAAACTTCTGTAAAAATGAAGTTCTTTATTCTAATGAGTTCTAACACTGACTCCCTGCTCTAACTATCTGGGAAATAAATACTGTCATTGCCAATGGATTTTAGCAGGTTATTTTGCCATTCCCACTAAACTGCTGGACATCTGATTGTAAAGAAAAAAGCAGCAAAAGCTAAGTGATGATCTGGTTGAATGTTTAAATTGTATTAATTGCATCCGGTAAATGGACTATGCTGTTTATAGACAAATGTTGATTTACTTTTGTGTCTTCATCAATAGTTTTGATCTTGTATTGATAACACAGTTGAAGTTATATTGCTCCTCTATTAGAATGAAATACTGCTATGTTTAATAGTTTGCTCTCTACTTGAAAAAGTTTCAGGCAATTCAAGGAAAAGTTGTCTTAGACAACACTTAGACTAAATGGCTAGTAAGATGGGAAAATAATAGCAGCAAAGAAGTTAGGAGACAACACAAACCCTAAAAAGTACTGGTGAATTAAAAATCAGTGTGTATATTGAGATCAACATAAATATTTAGAAGACAATTACAGCCAAACTTTTAAAAATAGATATAATTTTGATTTGATTCAAGATCTGGAAGGTGTCAACTGCTACGTTCTAAGCAAAATTCCTGGTTTCTATCCAGAAAATATATAAATAAAGGCCCAAGTATCACTGTTAACCTCAATATGGCCGTGTAGATGCTCAGAAGTTCTCAGAAGTTCCTACCTCCAATAGACATTAAATATAGACTCAGGATTCTAGATATAGGGAACGGTACGATTTCTTTAATTACACAGGATCGTACACTGATCTCAGAAAACTCAACATGAAACTTTATCTCACTGACTCTGCTGCTGGCAAAAATGCTTTGGCATTTTTTAGTCCAGTTGAGCATCATGATCCATTCTTCTAGCAATCGGACAAATAAGCATTCAGAAGACAGCTGTGCTGTTATGCAGAAGACTCCAGTTTAGTTTATTACGCTGGCCAGTTACTAGAAGTACCCCCCTGCAGTTAAGAACCTGACCCAGCACTAACTGAGCTCAGACGTTTTCACTGATTCCTATATGCTTTGGACCAGAAAAACACCTTGCTACAGAGCGCCTCTCTCTTACATAAGTAATTCAAAGTAAAGATTCTACATGCCTGAAATTCTGCCTCTGGGTCCCTGGGATGTGCAGTGTCCCCCTTGCCTCCTCCATGTCCTCCAGCCATTTCCAAGCACTGAGCAGAGAGGGCTCATAGCTTTTTCTATGCAGCTCTTCCCTACGGACAGCTGTGGGGAGAGGAAGGTAAACCACCGGCTAGACATCAAGCCTGCCTCCTATGAAATCAGTCTGAAACAACCCTGGACATCAGGAAGATTAGACTAAGACGGTATTTTGCCCCATCATGAGACTCAGTGATGCAGCTGGATTTCTTTCCCTATTTTAGAGCTTCATTTTATGCCAAGTTCAAGACAGACATCACCTACGGTTTATGAACAATTTCTTTCCTCCTCTTTTCTGGAATTAATATCCATATAACATAAAAATGATTAAATCATAGCAAAACATCGAAGCTAAACAGTTTCTGAGTAAACCAGAGTTTTGTTTCATGATCATCTTCCTCCTCCTGCTTTTCTCCAGCCAGTCACTGACTGTGTGCTGGGACTCAAGCAATTCCCAAGTGGCATTCAAGAGACATTTCTGAAACCTCCTCCTCTTAGCAGAATCTTTAAGCCTATTCATTTTAAAAAACCCACTTCATATGAGCCTGCAAACAAGATCCCCTTCCCCTGACAATGAGGCAGAAAAAAATAAAAGATTATGAATAAAATAAATGAAAGGGATCAGAGCATGGGGGAGGTCCCTGTAAAAAGTTTAAAAAAAAAAAAAAAGGAATTGGAGGCTGCAGTGCAGGGAAAGTGTTGTTTATAGCAAACAGCGAGATACAAAGAAAATTGGCCAGGTGAAAGCGTATGATTGTGTTACAGTGAACCCCAGCTAAATGAATATCTGACACTAAATAAATCTCTTAATAAAATTACTGCACTCTAGTACCCTACACACTCTGCATATGTAATAAAACTCTTTAAAATGAATAGCTGATAAGGAAATGAACCTGTTCAGGGAATGAATAAACACACTTTCGCATATACACCCAGAAATACCAAATGGTGAAACATACTCATAGTGATTATCAGACTGTTAAAATAATAACCCTGTGAAACAAATAAATCTGCCCCACAGCAAATTATGTCTCTGCTGTACTTATGGTGAAACCTTCTACAAACACCTGATAAAGGAATAAACCTGTTAAAGGAATAAATTGACTGTACAGTAAGGTTATCCGCAGATTTACACTGGACTGCAGTGATAAACCTTCTTTTTCATTAGTCCAATAGATCATAGGATATACAGTACTTACAAATGTTTCAGCATTAAATATAAGCTGGAGTGCTCTGCTGTATGTATGCATTTGAGGGCAGGGGGTCAATAAATAGACTGAAAGTTGCTTCACAAAATATCTGTCAGTGTGCATTAGCAGAATACCTGATCAAGAGATGAGCTGGCTGTAAAACATCCCCTGCACACCCGAACTTCCAGACCATATACGCTAACGGCAGCCTGGGGTTCAGCAGGTGTAAGTTATTTAAATGCTTAACCCCATGCACCCAGGATTTAAAAAAAATTAAATGCAGTGAGACCACAATACATTTCTGCGGGTGGGTTTTAACCTTTCTAGATATGCCCTACCCAAAAAATTGCCAGACCTAATGCCAGAGACCTGTGCCAGGCTCTGAAACATCAAAGTCAAAGAGATGTGGATAGCAAAGGCTACAGAAGAGCTATGGGCTGTCCCCATGGCCGTGGCTCACAACATGTCCTTGCATTACTCCTACATAGCAAAAGGGACAAGAGGAGGCAGGATCAGGCCCCTGCCCCATCTTGCAGGAGCACCAGAGCTGTTTCTTAATGATGATGCTGACCTGCTCAGACCACAGTCAGAATGGAAAGGGTAATGCTGGAGAGCAGGTAGAGCCTCCTTTTCCGGCTGCCTAAAGCTTCTAGGATGTTATAGAGTATATGGTGTTATAGAGTATTTCTCCTGGAGTGCTCCAGTGGGAGGAGGAGTGCTGTCAGCCGCTAAGGCAAGCAGATTTTGGGCAAGGGTAGGAAATACCATGGGACTAAATTACTTTTTGTGGCTGTGAATGGAGAGTTGGTGAGGGAAGAGAAAATACTGTAAAAAGTCTCTAGTGAGATGTATTTTCCTCAGAAAAATCATTACTATTAGATGAGCCGTTACCAGATGAATCCCACAGTAAATACAGGCTGACTTGAGCGTCAGAAAAAAGAGATTCAGGACCCCACTCCCTACCAACCACCCAAAAGGAAGACAGGAACAATCCATTCATCCCTCCAAATTTCCGACAGACCCTGCTTTAAGTGGCAACATCTGAGACACAAATGCTCAGAGCAACAAGGACGACCACCACAAGGCTCTGCGTGGGAAGCACGGAGCATCCTCTGGTTCCAGTCCTACCGCTGCCCCTTCTCATACAGCCAAGTCCTTTTTCAACAAATTGGTTTCCCTGGGATCAAGAATATTTGTGTAACCCACGTAAATAGGTTTAATAAATTCTAAAAACCACAAAAATATTAAAAGCTACTCATGTTTAAATTCCTAGGGAGCCCAGGCAAACAAGCATCCAGCCTCCCTGACAGGTCTGTGGACTCAACTCAACTGCAGAACTAAAGGAGGTGAAGAAAAGGAAAAAAAAAGGGAGAAAACTTCTATGTTCTTGCCAGTGTTCCAGAAAAGGGGAGGGACGAGCAAGTAATGTGGAGAACAACTAAGATGAAATGTGATGTTGAAATGAATAAGTAAGTTCATTATATTCTACAACATGATAAGACTTTGCAGGCCTGATTACAACATTAAGGGACGGTGCTGCAATATTATAAATTACAGGGTGAAGCACTCCTGTTTCTGTCTCTATATTTCTAAGGTGGGAGAAGTTAATTATTTTTATAGGTCTAGATATTGCAAGGATGAGGATATCAGAATATCTTGTCATCAAGTCTAAAGACAGCAGTGGAGAAGAGGCGGAGGGGAAGGGGGGCAGCCACCCCGTTTAAAGAACATTATTATAAAAATACTAAAAATGATATATAGATTTTTTGACCTACATCCATCATTTTTACATGCCTAGGTACTTCATGCCTTGTCTCCATAAACCATCACTCTGTTATTTTTCATGAGGCTGAGAGTAAATGGCCAAAGCTTAAGACTTGGAAGTAAAAAATTAAATAAATAAATATATAAATAAAATCAACATGAGCGAAAAGGTTAATGGGAATTTGTATGATTTTATTATTATTAAGGAATACAGAGAGAAGAACAGCATTTCTAGCACTCTAAGTGGCCTGTGGTACAATCAGTAACCCTGAAGTATATTCAGCAATCTTTTTTTTTTCAATTGCCCACCGCAGCCTATATTACAAATACATAAATCATAATGTTTCAACAAAAGCAAAATTTAATTTTCTCCTTTCAGCTGTTATCTGGGCCGGGTGGTATATGGCAGGCTGCGGCCAAGTCATTTATTACACTTGCTGAATGGATAATGGCAGGGAGAGTCTATTATACCCAGCTTTGTTAGGGCTTTGAATGTGCTACTGAAACCTGTGGCAGTCTAAATCTCTTTACATCTGTAATAGATACACAGCACTCTATTATTTCATGCCAGAGCAAAATTAAATAGTTGTGTGTAGGGGGAGGGGGAGGGAGGAGGGTTGGGGGGAGTGGAGGGGCTCTGGGGATGGCGCAGGGCGTTTTGCTGAAAATGCTTTAAAAGCAGCAGTGGCTCCAGGACTCGTGCTCATCTTGCAGACCCATTTTTGTTTTGCTTTTGAACGCTCCTGTCTTAATGGGCCTCTGTGCTCAGCTAGTGAAATGTGACGCATGGCCCCTTCCCCCTCCGGGGTGATATTTTGCAGAATTGCAGGATAACAACAACCCTCATGTGCCCGGCCTTGGTGCAGCACGAAAAATCTGCACTTGTCCCCATGTTTCTCCCTCCCTGGAGGGTATTCGGTTTGTGCCCTTGGTGGCCGGTGCGCAGGCACCACCTGTGTTACGGCTTTAATGCAGGCGTCCCACTCAGGGAAGGGGATGTGGAGGGAGTTTGCACCTGAAGCTGGTGGCCACAGAGCAGTGCCCCTGGACTCTGGGCTGCAGAAAGGTCTCCTTCTCTTTCTTATGTGCCACCACTGGCTCAGGCAAGCACCGCCATTCCCTGATCCTCACCCTCCCACCAGCCAGACTGCTAAGGGCCAGCAAGCAACCTTACAACTCGGTCATTAGTTCCCTCATTAATTGCTTATCCAGCAGCCTGCTGTCCCCCCCAGCCAAGGAAGGGCTGAAGCATGACTGAGTGTGACAGCACTCAATGTGCTGAGATGATGGTCATCAGAAAAAAATATTTTACTGTTATTTTTGAAAATGGGAAACCCCAGAGTTCTAGAAAAAAGCCTTGATTATTGGGAAAAATGGATGTATGGTCTTGGAGGGTTTTTTACCGGTGCTTTTTATGGTCAACTACACCAACAGATGTGCCATATGTACAAGTCAAGGGCAACACTACCTCCTCTGGCCACAAATTTGTATTTGGTTTGGGTACAAGTCCAGCATGTAAAGCAGCCCCCAGGCAGAGGTAAGGGCTGTAGCAGAGGTGCACGCTGGCTTCCTACCAGCACAAGCGCACAAAGCCAGGAGGTTGAAGAAGCTCTCAAGCTCCCTGACCTCTCACGTGAGATTTGCCTGGCTGCCCAGCTCAAGCAGAGACAGTTATAAACAAGAAGGACTGTTTCTCCAGGGCAGGAAGGCGTTTGTTTGGTTATTGAACCTGCTGCCTTCTTGACAACTGAAACTATTAGATAATGGAGGGCAGAAGGGAAAGCCTTCTGTGACAGCACCTGCAATATCCTTTTCAGGGTATTTGTGGCAACATCACTTCTTACACCATTCCTGTTTTGTTCCAGCACACACCAAACACACTCTTTATATACACTTAGCAGAGACTTGATTACATCCTTCCCACAGTGCTTCCAACCAGCCAGCTACAGAAGGAAAGACGAGGGAGCCCGACGGGGCTCCAGCAGCCTCCATGATGCTAGCTGGTTGGGACTTTGGGAAATGCAACCCCTGGGTTGCATTTGAGGTAGTGCTGGGATGCCCTGGGGTACCTCAGCTGTCCAATAAGACTTTGTACACATGGAGAAGATGCACGTGACCGACTGGCTTAATGTACATGGTTGTGTTTCCCTCTGGTGGCTGGGATCAGTGGCTATGGAAATCTCTTGCAGAGTTCTCTCCAAGATCTCCTTTAGCTTACATGGTAGAGATCCATGTCACAAATGTGGTATCCGTACACATAAAGTGGTTTTCATTAAATGGGCCTATCTCCAAGACATAGCATTGCAGCCCCAAAGGTGCTAAAGCATGGGCCTCTAAACAAAAATCACACAAAAATCAGCTTCTCAAGAATAAATTGCTGCTCAAGAGCCATTTCCTAGGAAAGGAGCGAAAGGGAGGGGTGCCTTGAAGCAAACAAAACTGGCCAGGCCTCCGCTGCCCGGCATAGCATCCATGGGTTAATGTAGCAACGCCCTTTGCAGTGCTGTGCACAAGAGACCCGATGACAAGTAAATCAGAGACAGAATAACAAGTTTCACTGAAGTTAGCCCCAATCTTATTATTCCCCCCAATAAAAAAAAGAGTTCATCCTTTAGCTCCCCTTAACTCTATTATCAAGCAAGAATTCTCTTGCTGCCTTACTTGTAATAGCATTGTCCTCCTCTCAGATAACAAGAAGAGACTTACCCCATCCTCCTACCTGCCAAATCTTCTACCAATCTCAAGCAAGAGGATTAAAACTGCTACTGGGTGAGGCTGCAGTTGCTCTGTGCCTGCTCGCTTTTTAAAAAGCCATCTTATCTATGCTCAAAGAAGTAAAGGCTCTTCCCTCGATGTGTCGCTTTGTTATCATGTACGGGCTCTTTCGCCATCACGCTTCCGAGGCAGATTGATTCAATCTGCAGATAGCAATGCCCCACTCCCTGGAGGAGCTAAAAGCCCCACAACTCCAAACGTGCCAGCAGAGAGGTTTATTCTTTTATCATTATAAGGGCTCACAGAGGGGAGGAAGTTGTTTAGTGCTCTTCTTTTGGAAACAGAGCTGGGGAGGGGCTTATATCTCTTTAATTTTCAGGGAAAATCTGTCGACTGACTGTTGGTCAACAGTCCCACTTGTTTCCTTGCTCTGGAGCACACTCCCCTTAGGGGGATTAAAACCTGCGTGTTTATGTTGCTTGCCTTTAACAAGACTTGCACCTATATACACATCACCCTCCAGGAAAACAGAGACGCACACTCTCCCCTTCGGCGGAGTTTGTTTGTGTAGGAGACCTGGGCTTAATCCAAAATCCCTGGAAAGTCTTCAGACCGGCCCCGCAGGGTGCACTGATGAGCTACGGCGACAAGGTGAGAGCAGGCATGTTTGTCCCTTGGATTTTTCTTTCTTTTTCTATAACTGCTGCACATCTCCAGCACTGATGACTGTCTGTCCTCATGTTCCCTTGACTAGCAAGTCAACATTTTGGACCTTGCACACATGGTGTCACTAAGCATAGACGAGCAATGCCTTAGCTTCCATCTAAAACCGTGTTTTTATCACTCCCAGCTGCAAAGCAGCAGTTGCATTGAAACATATGGCCACCTTAGAGTGACACTGGTGCTCTCCTGAGGTACCAGAGCCCAGCTCTGAGTTGGAAAGATCTTTGGCACAGATTTGCGGCATCTTTTGAGTTTTTCAGGGGCAAGCATGCAGGCACAGTTTGAATAATAAATGCATAAGGTTGGCAGTACATGTTATATCAGGCTGAAATGAAGGATTAGTTCTAACCTGAATTCAACATTCAAAAAAGCCCTTTTGCATCAGATACTTTGAGAATTTCACCAAATTTGTGCTTCTTATTCATGAAAGACCTGAAGGATAAGTAGCACCACTGGGCATGAAAACAAACTGTTGTTGTTGATAAGCTTATGAATGCTGAGTACCTCTACAAGTCAACCCACACATTCATGGTGATATGTATGATCCTGAGACTGCTGGGCACCTAATCAGGGTTTTATGAATGTGGTGTTATGCTGACAGAAAGGTGAAATAACTGGGATCTGAACTCCTGCCTTGCTAGACAAAACCAAGGGTACAACTCCTGTTTCAGCATTCTGGAACTACAAATGGCTTTTTTTCTTTTTTTTTTTTTTTGAGTCCTACTGCTTCACAAAACACCGCAGCCAGGCAGAGGAGGATAATCTGCCACAGCATCAAAGTTACGCAAACTCCTCTTTTAAGACAATCTGGTTGTTGTGGTTTAGCCCCAGCTGGCAACTAAGCACCACGCAGCCACTCGCTCACTCCCCCCCAGTGGGATGGGGGAGAGAATCAGAAGAATAAAAATGAGGAAACTCGTGGGTTGAGGTAAAGACAGTTTAACAGGTAAAGCAAAAGCCACGCACGCAAGCAAGGCAAAGCAAGGAATTCATTCACTCCTTCCCATGGGCAGGCAGGTGTTCAGCCATCTCCAGGAAAGCAGGGCTCCATCACGTGTAATGGTTACTTGGGAAGACAAACACCATCGCTCCGAACGTCCCCCCCTTCCTTCTTCTTCCCCAGCTTTATGTATATACTGAGCATGACATCATATGGTATGGAATAGCACTTTGGGCAGTTTGGATCAACTGTCCTGGCTGTGTCCCCTCCCAGCTTCTTGTGCACCTGGCAGAGCATGGGAAGCTGAAAAGTCCTTGATTTAGCATGAGCACTACTTAGCAACAACTAAACCATCTCTGTATTATCAACACTGTTTTCAGCACAAATCCAAAACAGCTCCATACCAGCCACTATAAAGAAAATTAACTCTATTTCAGCTGAAACCGGGACACTAGTATTAACCTTCTAAGCATTTTTGTCATCTTTGTAAGTGCTCAGTGTTTTCTGAACCTTCCTAAATTGCTGTCAGTGACATCTTATAGCAATGAGCACCAAAAATCAACTGTCCCTTGTGGGAGTTTTCTCTGCTGGTTATGTGATAACTAACTTTTCACTGAGCATCACCTTATTCTCATTCTCATCTCTCATCATCTCATCTCATCTCATCACCTCATTCTCATCTCTTTTATTCAGAATAAGAATTTCCCAGCATATTTCCCCCACATGTTATATAGCTTTGCCTGGTCTTTTCTTATTCATTTCTTCTCTGGTATAAATGACTTGAATTTTCATATGTAAAAGGTGTACCAGATCCCAAATAATTTCCATTAATCTTTTTTGAACTTCTTATTGTACTTAAAAACTTTGTTAAGGATAACCAGAACTCAACAGTATATACATCTATCACATATATGCCCAAGTTATACACAAAACTGAAACCAACTGATGCACCTGTTGACAGCAAAAGACTAAGAAGGAATGGGCCACCTTGGTTAATTAGCTTTCCACATCACTTGATACCCTTCCAAAGAAGAGTTCTGGTATAATGAGAAGCTATCACTTGAGCTGCTGTGGTAACCAAGCTGCTGGACTAGCTGAGGACCCAGTATCTCACAAAATAAAGACATTTGAGCAGAGGTCCAGAAATTCAGCATGGATATGATGCAAACATTGGTCAGAGCTGTAAGCAGATCTCCTATTAAAGGGCTAGGTAAAGGTTTTAAACTAAAAGAGGGTAGATTCAGACTAGATATAAAGAAGGAATTTTTTACAATGAAGGTGGTGAAACACTGGAAAAGGTTGGCCAGAGAGGTTGTAGATGCCCCGTGCCTGCAAACATTCAAGGTCAGGTTGGACAGGGCTGTGCGCAACCTGATCTAGTTGAAGATGTCCCTGGTCATTGCAGGAGGGTTGGACTACATGACCTTTAAAGGTCCCATTCCAACCCAAACCATTCTATGGTTCTATGATAGGTCAGCTCCACAAGCCTGCAGGGGTTTTATCTCACTATCCAGTATGTCATACATAAATGCAATAGGCACATTTGTAATAGTGAGATTACCCAAAAGAATCTAAAGCTGGTGGCCCCTAAGTTCATTTGAAAGTCAGTGGAAACTGAGGACCTGCCTTGCTGCAGCCTCTTTGAAAACTCCATCCTGAAACACTGAAGACATCCGATCTGTACCTCATGGTATGTGGTATTCAAAATAGGTTTTATTTTGGACTACAGTAATAGCCCCAGTCTCAAAGAAGGTTGCACTTTCTCTGTCCTCAGCACTGCACAGACATCCGGAAAAAAAAAATAATAACAATGTTCTTACATTTTATAATCTAAACCAACAAGAAAGGCAAAACATAGCAGAAAACACACACACGTGCATAATCATGTAGAGAATTCAACTGATATAAAACAGATTACCATCCAAGCTAGAAAATGAACCTCAGCTTGTAATTTCAACAGGAAACACACAAATCTGGAGCTCTCCCTTGTATTTAATTTCCCCCAGTGAGAACACAAAGCCAATTTTTTTAAACGTGAATTTTAAAAGAAATATGAGCATCCTGATAACAAACAAACATGATTTTTCAAATGAATGCAGTGCCAAAGATAAAAACAGACACATAAACTTCTAAAAGAAAAGCTGCTGATGTTAACCGTGGTTGGAGTAGTGATCTAGCGATCAGAGCCACTTGCCTCTTCTGTTTGCAAGACTTATGTGGGTCCCATAGGAGCTTCCATTTAAATAGGGGAGGGATTTCATCTCTAAACAACAAGGCTAGTGTCAGATGTAGCTGACACACAAGGGGTAAAGGTTATAATTTCATGAGGCATGAATGTTTTTTTAATTTCAACCAATTAAATTAAACTCTCAGTCTGAGGCCCATAGTGCATGGTCCCTGAAATGACCATTTACCATACATATCAGATACTCAAGAGGTTTCCTTTTCTGTGTTATTTCTCCAGCCCAATGACTAGATGAAAGGAAATCACTGAAGCGTGAGCTCTATAACAACATAAAATAAAATCAGAGATGAAGGTTTCCTAGGGATATTTTTTTAATGCTGTTACATTGCTTAGTTAATTTCAAAGCTACATGCTCAAACCCATGTTTTCTGTTGAGTCCCATTAGACTATAAGAAAAGAATTTATTATGCAGATTTGTAATTAGTTCTTTGTAGGGGAAATTAAGCAGTTTACAGTACCTGGGGTTAAGTGAAGGGCTACCTTCCAGATTGCATGAGGATTCTTCTCATCTATAGCTAAAGAATCATGCTTACATCTTTTGCAGCATAAATAAAATGGCTGAATAAGGAATTTGCAATATTTCTGAGATTCAGAGGAAGTTTGGGACCCAAGTTCCCCCTCCTCCCCGCCACGCCAAGGATTTCAGAAGTCGCATAGAGTTTCAGGACTCCAACAGTAAAGCTTAAAGACACCTCTCCAATTGCTCTGTCAGCTGCAGACCCTGGTTTCATGAGCACACATCTACAAGGAGACATTTCCATTTTTGCAGCTTTCCCATGAGGCTCTACCCACTTATTACTAACAGCAAATATTAATGCAAAGTTATTGACCCAAATCACAAGATATTTGTATTGCAGCTCTTCCATGCATTTCAACACCAAAAACCTTCTGATTCATGGGCAAGGCCAATTTCTTACCAGCAAAGAGCAGGAGGAAAAATAAAACAAGTAATTCCTTGCATCAACATTTTCTTCTAGACAAGTTCACCACATTTCCTATAACACTACCTCTAAAATATCAGCATGGGAAGACTACAGCTGAGAAAACCATTGTATGCCAAGCGCTTTTGGCACCATGCAACAAAGAGATACATAATACTTGAACAGAGAAGAGTCTCAACAGCACCCCATGGCTCAATAAACAAGAAACCAGAGAATATTTCTATTTCTCTTGCGAGGTTGTCACATGGCCATAAGCACGTATTTTGACTTATCATGAATCCCATTTTACAGACAGAGAAACTGAAGTGATAACTTTCTTTTGAAATTCAAAGTCATAAAAGAGATATTTGTATTAGTACTACAAATCTTAATGCTGAAGGAACACATATTGTTTCCCAGTTAAAGAACACGCTATATTAAATGGGTATCAGCCAGTAGTACTGATAGTTGTTTCCCTAATCTTACATATTCACTGCTATAGAAATAATTCAAAACACAGGCCATACAGAATATGTCCAAACAGATTCTAAAGCTGGCATTTCATTTTTATGCCTCCACATTTTCAAGAGAAAAATCATCCTTATTAGCCTATCAAGAAACTCTAAAGATCTGGGAGGTCTGACATAGGAAAACTACTGATAATAAGAAAGTTCTAGGACATGTAAGACAAATTCTTATAAATTACCCATTGATCACAGTATTATTTTTTCCTCAGCTTCTATTCTGAGGTAAGCCCTACAAGGCTCTGTGCAATCAGGTGCTAGGAGCTACATAAATATACAGTAAATCGCAGGTTCTGGCCTCTCCCAGAACTGCATGAGGGAGATTTCAGTGTTTGATTTAGCAATCAAAGATGAGTTTTGCTTGGGATAAAAGGGAATCCCTCTTGTTGGGAAAAGGGGAACAATGTAAATATGAGAGCAAAATTCTATGGAAATTTGCAAGTAACAATAAGCAGTTAAAAAACAAATAAATTGTTTCAATAAACTATGTTTTGGTTCCATTTTAACAGTAGATAGCAGAATTTGGGATTGTACTAAGGAATCCCTGTTGGGCCTTAAATATAGATAGGTAGCCAGGGAGCAAACATATCTTTTCTCACCCCAAAACAGCTGCATATCTTCAGTCCCACTTTAATTTCCCCTTCTCAAAGTATTCACATTACAGCAAAGAGGATTACAGAAGAAAAATACTGGCAATAGCAGGTAATGAAATATAAAGACTTTCACCTCTGGGTCATCAATTAAAATCCAGTCCCAATTGGTAGTGACTAAACATCATTACCCTCTGATAGCTGTTCAATTGCATATTTGAAATGGAGTTTCGGTTCTCCAAGCACTGCAAAAGCCCCTGCTGGGACTCACACAAGCTGGCCTACGTGCTGGTGATTTTAGAAAAGGCCCCAGAGAACTGAGACCACGTGGAGAACAGAGATCATGCTGGGGTTCAATGGTTTGGTCTTAAACTCCTGCCCCAGCTCCCCTCCCCACGAACTCTGATTAATTATCTTGCTATGTACTGTTCTTCCCAGCCCTAATGTATGCAGCCCTCTGCCTTGGCCTCCCTCAGGAGGACTGGAGGGACTGGGCTAAATGCAGAGTGCAGAAATCAGATGCCAGTATGAGAATTTCTCTTTCTTGCTACTCTGATGCATCTTGGACAGAACTGGAGGTTTTGGGACCGAAGTTACTTTAGCCCTCTCCATGGCTCCTCAGTTTTGCACAAGAGCCATCCTGGTATCTGGTACAGCCTAGAGTCACCTCAAATTGAGGTTCTCCCTGCAAAGTACTCAAGATAGCCTTAAGGCAATGGTGATTGCTGTTGGTCTCATAGTACTTACCTGCAGGTGAACACCTCGTCAGATGAGCTGCTGGTTCCAAATAGGTACAGACACTGGTTTCCAGATGTGGGACAGCAGGCAGATGTGGTCTTGCAGAACATCTGCAGTGTTTTCAGGTGCTGCATATCAGGTGTTTGCAGCCACTGCTTCAGCTCAGCCACTACGTGATGGCTCCTCAAGTGCTGCAGGGCAAAGGCAGCTTCAGCTACCACCAAGCCCACAAGGATGGGATAATTTTTAAATCTCATTTCATAAATCAATGTGGAGAACAGCTAAAAATGGGGCTTACAACATAAATGCTCCTGTAGCTAAAATTCTCTGTGCAGGCAATCAGTGTGCCCAGTCAGAGGGGAGGGGTAGGAGAGAGTCTAACTTACACCAATGTAGATTCCCTCTAGATTCCCCTCTTTAACTGGCCTGACCTTTTCTAAAAGGGTTACATCACATATAGACCTCAGCTATTACCCCCTGAACACTATTTTCTTTGCTCTGGAAACCTCACTGAAATAATCCTGCGACAAACCTTGTTTTGTAAGCCACCCGCGAGCAGGACTGGGCCGCTTACAAGTTTCTGCCAAGAGTGAACAGGGAAGTCATATCCCTCTAGCCTATATTATTTCTTTTAATAGATTCACAATCTGGGAAGGAGCCAGAGATCCTAAACAAAGATAAGGTGTAAAGAGGTGGACAAGACATTAAAGAAATAAAATCCGTATCAGGGCAATAATGGTCATAAAGCAATAAAGTGGATGTATAATAGTTCCTGGACTTTTAATTTGTGACTAATTTGTTGCACAATGAGGTTGCAATTTCCTAATTGTGATTGCCATTTTAATTTTACTCATGGCTGTGCAACTAACAATGTATAGTCTAGTAATTAAAATTAATTGTACCTTCACCTGCATATTTCTATTAGGCTGTTAAATTTAGTTGGTAGGCTCAATGATTTTGTTCTCTGAGAGATGCTGAATTCATTTCAGCGAGCCCAATTATGTTACACTCTGTAATTCCTGTATAAAAAACATGCATTTTAGTTTGATATGAAGAGTTGCTACAATCCCATTTTTAAAATTGCATATTCAACACCAGAATATAGGCTGACAGGAGATACATGTAAGGGTTGGTTTTTTTCTTTTTAAAAATAGCCTGCTTGCGGGATACCACTTATAAAACTAGCAATTACAGCCCCTAGGAATAAATCCAATGAAAACTCAACTAGATAGTCACCATTCAATTAATTTCATGAACAATTAACAGATGTCTCCCTAACCACACACACATGGTTTAAATTAAATCAGAATTTTCTGACAAGCTGTACCATGCATATTTGAAGCAACGGGAACACAGTGACAGAATAGACTGTTTCAATGCACAGGCAAAACTACGAAAACCCATGCTGTCACACGACTGTCTACGGTCATACCCCAAATGTCCAGAATCCATACCACTTTGAAGCTTGTGTACAAATTTTTCTCCAGAAAAGGGCATTGTTCTTTTTTACATAGTATCCATAGTTCCTGGCAAAAGCAGGAATAATATCAAAATATGCTGCAGTGAGTTTATTATCAGTGGTGGTATGTTTCAAAGTGACCCATATTCTTGTCCAGATCGCAGCAGCAGCAATCCAATGCAATTCCACTTAAACTCTGCAGTGTTGTATAGATTTACCCTTGGGGCCCCAAGAGAGGCACATTTGACCCATCTTCCTTGAAGACTCTCAAATGTCTCAAAATAAAAACAAAAACTGAGCCAAACCTTCAAACTTCAGATTACAAAATCAAGACTTTCTAAATACTGAAGACAAAAGGCCCCGATCACCAGAGCTGCTGATCACCAGCCATTACCATTTATCACTCTGTAGTGCTAGACTGTGACGGTCTAGACCATGGCCGTACCATAACAGACTCAGGTGTACTTGCCATCCAAGAAGCTCCCTGGTAAAAGAGTTCGCAACGTGATTGTAGGAGGACATCTATTCTGCAAATCGTGGGGCAATGGAAACAGACCACAACTAGTATAAAATAGCCTGGTTTTCACATCAGTGGCACATAGGTCCGTGTAGGTTAATTTAACCCTTTTATTATGGCTGGGCTATCCTGGCTCTCAAGCAACAGAAGACTACTTGGTGTGGACACGCTCTAAGATGTTCTAAATGAACCTCTGCTTGTCAATCATATCAGAATCCAAACAGATTCAGGATGTTGAAGTCTGTTTTATGTGGTGTGAACTTCAGGGTCGAGGCTCTAAAAAGGTAGGATAGAGGGTAGGAGAAATAAATCCACTGTTATCTTAATATTACCATCTGGAAGCCAAGATGGAGCAGTTGTATTGCAACCAGAAGGTCCGCACCAGACAGAAGAAACACTAAAACTTAAAAGTTATCACTAAGCTGCAAAACGTCCTTCCTGTAAGGGGAGAATCAATGGAGGATGTAGGTATCTGACTTCTCTAGAAATGAATATCCTTATTTGAAGGCAAACAACCTTGACATTTTGGCCTTTTTCGGTTGTTTATTAGTCAATAATTGAATAAAAATCTCCATTTTTCAAGTTATGGCACAAAGCGTGTTTACTGAAAAGTTGTCAGAGAACCCTTACTCCATCAGAACTTGACAAAGAAAAACGAAGTGAGGATGTCAACTTTCAATCTATTTTTTGCCTCACTAATTAATAATCACATGAAACAAGTATAGTCATACAATTTGAGTAAATACTTACCAAAAGTTCCCTTACCAAGAGAGTTATATGAACCACAACTAAAGCAGAGATAATTTAAAAAAAAACCTGAACTTTGTTACTGTGGAATTAAACTGAAAGTAATGAAGAAGCAATAACACCTGTAAAAATCCATGCAGGCAAATAACGTTAATTAAATTAAGCAGATTTTAAAGTCAGGAAATACTGAACTCAGAATCCGGAGTTGAAGAGCACCACTCTTGCACTCCTTTCCTGGTAAACTTGGCAAGAAGTAACATCCCTTTACCTCCTTTACCCTGCCTAGCCAGCACACATCTCCACCGCCTCCCTACTTACCCACCCCCTTACCCATAAAGAAATCAAATCAAGAGTAGTAAATGATCTAGTGCAGCACTTTCTGAATGAGAATCTGTCTGCAGAGGAGATAACCTGGCATGTGTCAGAGGCAGTGGAAGGTCTTGCACAAGCCATCCCCTCAGACATGGAACAGGAGAAGGCTGTGTTGGTGCTAGCAATGGTCTTAACTTCTCTAGGACCCTAAGGAAACAAGGGTCCTAGAGAAGTCCACTAACAATAAACCACGTCCTCAATGTTTTCACTCTCTTCATACAGTTCGTGTTACTGACACAGGAAAGAACTGAACCACCAGCAAAGGCAGCTACAGACACCATGTAGTGAAACAGGGGAGATGGAAGAGGGAAAAATAGTGGTTATACATTTAGGGAGGGCTGTCTTAGGAGGGGAGCAGAGTGGTGCCAGGTCTGCCAGCCCAGCTCGCAGACTCGGAGAAGGGGCTGTCTAGCACACAAAAAAACTGGAAGGAAAACAAATAAGCAGAAAACATCTGAATTGAATTTGACTATTTAAAGCTGAAGAAAAAATCATCCTTGAGAAAGGGAAGAACTTAAATTGATCTTAGTCAAGTATATTTTCCCCTTACCCCTATGATAAGGTGGGGGGTATTGCTGTGGTTGAACATATAAAATCAGTGTTAAATCATACGCAATTCACTCTCCTCCAAAGCACCGCTCCTTCATCCCTCTGGCATGAAAACAGTTTACTGTGAACTGAATTGCAACTAATCCCTTTGAAATTATTTTTTACCATATACCCTTTATTACTATTTTCCCATATAAACCATTGTTAAATAACAACAGGACCTTTTCATAACACTCAAAATAATTGGCTATTTTGGATTATACTATCAAGACTGTTTAATGTGGCTGGGTGAGTGACTGTTATTCATGCAATTCACTATTAGCCCCTTGACCTGGATCATTGCTGGAGCAAGTTTTATGAGCTTAATTGCATTTCCCCCCCTTTTCCTGTGTAAATTAGTCTGTACAAATAGAATTTCCTAGTTATTGTGCATCATCTTCTTCACAGACATCTTCTTCACAGTTAGGAAAGTCTATTCAAAAAACACACCAAACTCCAGCTGTATTTGCTAAACTGTATGAAGCTGAAAAATAAGCCAGTCAAAGCACACCAGCTATTGTCATTTTATTAAATGAAAAAAGGCTTGTGTTGATTAAGACATTATACGTGACCAGACAAGGAAAAAAGTCCATGCGAGATGATGGAGACAGAGACTAAGAGCATTTACAGTATTGGAAATTACAAAGCTTCCTATAGGGGTCTATATTTGTTATAAGATGGGTTGTTATCTTCAATCTAAAAGCGACCTTGATAAAGTATCTTTTGACACTTTTACTGCTCCTTTCAATGAAATATTCCCTATATCTTCAAGAATCAGCTTGAGTGGAATTGACTCGGTAGCTCAGCTTTAGAAAGACAGGGGAAACATTTTCTAATTTAAAAGAAATTTGAGAAAATAGTTCCATTCCCCTCTCTATTATCTAGCCATTCTGGAGCTTAGGTTTCTGAAACATCAACATGCACAGTTTGCTTTACAATCCTTCTGCAGAAATTAGCTGACACCCGTCAATGTAGATAACAGAAAGCTGTGGCATTAACACTTGAGAGTGCATTAATCTTTCCCAAATTAAAATCTGCACCACAGCATTTAAGATTGAGGCCACCATGGTTCAGTGCTGTTTGACCGCCAATTTTGATAAAAGTGTTTTAAGAGAGGTGAGACTTAGATAAATTGCCCATGGTTACACAACAGCAGCAAGGGTAAGTGTTTAGTCTATTGGCTGCCATCATAGCGGGGTGTCACGGGTGTTTGCATGTTTACATAAAGTGCAAAACAGAAGGAAAAGCAATACATTACACTATATTTCTTGGAGGTGACATCAATATTATATTTCATCGGTGGGAGACAAATATACTTTCACATTTGAGTATCTGAAGATAAAGGCACCTTTGGTTGTAAAACAAATGAATATTCTTCCCCAGTTCCCTAGCTACTCACTTTCTCTTGAGTTTAAAAGCAATCTGCCTGTGCTGAATGGGTGAGTTAAGCTTTAGAGATAACACCCACATGTAGTTCTTGATCCAGGCCTGTTATGAAATAAGCTTTCCCTTCGACACATAGCGAGCAAAGTATTTGCCACATGGTGCATTTTGCATTTGCCTGAGTCCTGCTGACCTCAGGAGTGATGCACAAAATGGTCTTAGGTCTAAAATTTAGCCCAAGTCTCTAAGTTGAATCACTGCTAATATATAGAACATATATGTCTATATGTCTATATGTCATAATATATAGAACATGTCTCTTCTCTGCTGACCCTGTCACAAAGGCTTTGAAATTTGTATTTTCGTATTTTCAGCAAAATCTTCTGCTCATAAAAAATGCAGAGATCTCTGAAATAAAGACACTGTGGCCCCAGTGTTTTGCAACTATTATTTCTCTGCTGAACATAACAAGAATGTGAGAAGTCTCTGGGACTTTTACTCAAAATTGATTTCCTGGGGAGTTCCTGGGATTTTCAGATGGCCGCAAGGTCTCAAGCTCTTATCGCATTCATATTTAGTTTGAAAAACTCTTTCAGTCCAAGAGCTCAAGTATCTCTTTAACAATGTAAATTACGAACAGAACTGTGAACACGTTTCATTTCCTGACCCCCAAAAGCTGTACCCTAAGACTTGATGCTTGCCTTGCAATAACCAGGATTTTCACCTATCTTACCTGATTTTCTTCCTTGTCTTAACATGGTATAGTGAGGTCAAAGTATTAGAAATTAAAAAGAGATAATGTCTTGTTGCAATTTACTCACCTAGCAATCAAATACACAATAAAATATAATCACTCTACTATTTTAGTTCCCTTCAAAATTTGGAGAACAATTAAAGCCGTGAGTTTAATTCTATTATTATATAATTATCACTTATTACAGTAGGCAGAAAAGCAGTCGCCCTTATCTGGTACTATACCAATGAAAATGCATACACATCTAAATTGGGGGGCAGGGGAATGGAATAATCATGTGACTTTACTAGGAGAAAGTGGATCCATTTTTTAAGCAAGAAATCAGTGCCTGAGGCAAACCTTGTAAAGAATATTTTGCTTCTTCACAATTTCCCATATATTTGGCTTCTCTAGGAACCGGAGAAGTAGCAGGGATGCTGGCCTGGCCAGACAGGGGAGTACTGCCAAGAGGTTGTCCCAGGGAAATGGGAACCAGACTCCATCGTTGGTCTTTGCTGCTGACTGTGAGCTGATGTCTATGGTCAAGGTACCAAACTATCAGGCAAAAGGCCTGATAGTCCTTTTGCCAAGGTACTATCCTTTTGCAAGGATAGTACCAAGTCCCTCACATCACATAATTGCTGACTTGCCACGCCCAAATAATTTCGCTGTCACAGCATCAGATCCTCCCACCTATGAAACTGGTAGTACTATTTACCAAATCCATAAGAGGGTTTTGAAAAGTAAAAATCAACAAAGCATTCTGAGTGGAAACCACTGTGAATACACAAGACGTAAATGTAAACTCTGTGAAATAAGCTTTTCTAGGAGAAACTAAAGATTAGCTGAATCATCAAGAATAAAGACACTAGCATCACAGATTTGTCCTTGGAAAGGTTTTGCTTTCAGCTGAAATCATCCTGTGCCAGTTTGCATGCTGAACCACCAAATTCTGTATTCAAACTCTTTCTTCACCATTCTTTACTATGTATTTTATTAGAACATACCAAACAAATCAAATGAGAGTAAGCTTGTGTATAAAAGCATTTTAAAAGCCAAGTAATTGAGTTAAGACATTTCTGCCATGAATCATATGATGGACTTCATCAATTGGCTGTACTACAGCAACAAGTAGGGTAGATATAATAAAAATGCTACAAAAGATGCCTCGGCCTCTAGGGTTCACAATGGTATAAGAAATCAGAAAAAAAGAGGTGTTTGTAACAAATTAATATAAGAACTGCAAGGTAACAATGAGAGAATTACGATCAGTTCTACATAAAACCTCAGCAGCATCCAGAAATGGTACTTCCCATCATCTCAGGTTGGCAGCACACACTGCCACACGTTGGCAGATGATGATCAATGCCCCTGGTTTGTGCTGTTCCTCAACTCCCACCTGGCCAAAATAAATACAGTGTAATTTGGCACAAAAGCCAGTTCCCAGCATACTACAAGCAGGCCAGAAGGCAGCTCCTGAGCAACTCCAAGGTCCTGCTTCAGGGTACATGGTGGGAGTCTGCACTGCATTGATGTCGGTGAGGCTCACATCTAAATGACCTTCTGGCAGGCCCAGACCAGCACAGAAGAAACTATCCCTTGTTCACTGCATTTCCACAGAAGTGGAGTTGAAAAGGTCAGTCCTTATCTTCTAGATTTCTTCACCAAAAGGGTTGTCAAGCATTGGAACAGGCTGCCCAGGGAAGTGGTTGAGTCATCATCCCTGGAGGTATTTAAAAGATGTGTAGATGTGGTGCTTAGGGTCATGGTTTAGTGGTGGACTTCGCAGTGTTAGGTTTATGGTTGGACTCAATGACCTTAAAGGTCTTTGCCAACCTAAATTATTCTATGATTCTATACCCCACGATTTAAATTCTGGATTACTAGGAAGTCAGCTAAAATTTTGGGATGAAGGCAACATCCAGGAACTCCGCTCTTCTGGGTCACAGAAATGTGTTGTGCCAAAGCAGATGACATAGGAGATAGACCCCTCTCCAAAGTTAATGGAAGGCAGCAGAGTAAAGTCCTACAGGAGCTATGGACCTGTACAAAATTCACAACCACCTGCTTCAGGAGCCAGTAGTACTTCTTTGGCCCTACTTGAAAATGAAAACTACCTGATTATTTGAAAAGCAAAATCAAAATAAGAGGCTGCATTGCACATAACTTCACGCTGAGATGGGGACATGAGAACAAATAAATCCTTTGTGATGGGGTGGTTCATGTTATATAAGATATTACTGGAAGTTACTGTGGTAATAGAGAAAAAGGAAAAAAAAAATAAAAAAGGGGAAAAAAGGAAACAAGAAAAAGAAAAAAGAAAAATAAAAAGGGAAAAAAGAAAAAAGGGGGAAAAAGGAAAAGGAAAAAAAAGAAAAAAAAAAAAAGGAAAAGGGGAAAAGGTGAATATTTACCTTTTAGTTATAGCATAGCCAGACATATTACATCTGAGGACAGCTTAGACTTTTCTGTATTTCTTGGGGCTTTTTTTCACTTGAAAACCAAACTAAATTTAACTGAAAGGAACACATATTGCTTTCTATCTCTAGGGACCTTGTGAGAGCTCACAAGGGCTGCTAAAGCCAAGTGGTGATAATATGACTCCTAGAAATGGTTTGGTTCAATTTGGGGATTTGATTCACAATACAAAAGCGCAGAGTAAAACAGATGCTATCAGCCTGTGTTGATTAGACCGGCCAATGTGATATCAATTATTATATTTTTTATTTGAAGCTCACCTGCTGATCTGACTAATCTGCACTATTAGGAGCCCACGCTTGAATAATTAAGACAAACTAGATCGACCATTAAGCTGAACTGTCCCTCTGAAGAAGTGGAAGATAAGCCAGAGGCCACCAAACATTGCCTTAGATGCACAGAGGCAGCAGGACACCCCACCAAATCAGACAGGCAAGAATCCTGCAGAAATGGAAACCTGGCAGGTACAGGTATTCATCTGAATGGACTGTGGTAATAAGAATAATTGTTAACAGCTGTAATTGTAATTTATTATTTCATTAGAAGTCCCAGCAAGTTCTCTGTTATACCTCTGAGATCCCTCATCTGCAAGACGGAGCACTGAGTGGGGTCTGACACAGGGTGTGGGACTGAGAAGATGCAATTTGCATCTCCGGATGGACTCCCAGGAGGAAAACATACCCATCATGCAGGTCACTCCTGCAACGCCTTAACTGGGTGGGATTGAACATACTGGAGAAGACACAATGAAATAACAGGGAATCAGATCTGCTCACATGTCCAAATAAGAAATACCAGTTATGGATAAGAAACTGGGGCTGCAGCCTGAGAGGTGCTTCTGAGTACCCCATAACAAAGCACATGAGTAAGGACTTAAGTTCTGCTGTTCATATAGTTGCAGAGTCTGCAACCACCGAGAAACCTGCAGTGACCAGAGACACCGTAAATTGTTTTCATATCACTAATTTATCATTTAATTGTAATTCATAAAACAATAAATATATACCTTGAAGTCAAATAAAGACTGTCAATCCACTCTTGAACGGAAGCACACTGCTCCCTCTGAGCAGCCAGGGATCCCTGCGTGAACACCTGAGGCTGAATTTTAGCTCAATCTAGTTACAAATAATGGTATTCACTGCAGTTGTATAAAAGTGACCTGCATGTTCCTGATGTATGGAGGGTTAGGATGCAGTTGTTAAATCCAAGCAGCAGCTAGGCTTTAAAGATTTGCAATTGCACAAAAAGCACTGATAAAGAACAGTTGATTTCTCTCATTATGTAAAATGTGGATGCTCTTGTCTTGGCCAAAGAGGTAAGAGCATAAGACTTCCTGCTACTTACAGGTCGTTTGGCTGAAAAATACGGTCCCTTTGCAGTTCAGTCTATTGGCAATTAGATAACAAATACAGGACATGTAGATGGAGTCAAAAACATTGCTGTGCTTTACAGCCTGCTTGCACAATAACTCTCTAGCTGGCAATGCAGAATTAAAAAATTCCCAGATAAAAACCATGGAGCAGTTGTGTAAAGTAGCAAAGCCCTGCTGATTTCAACAGAGCTATGTGGATTTACAGCGGCTGAGGATTCTGTCCCTCACTGGTGAGTTTTGAAGCTCCTATAATTAACTAAGAAAACACAAAAGTGCCTTTTGCATGCAAGTCTTATGTACTATGAAATTTTTATGGCCCTTCCGAACCAAGTTCCATGCTGCATGTGAGATTCATGCCAGAAACACAGGACTTCTTGGAGATGCATGTGGAAATGGAGCTGTGTAGAACATGAGTGGGATATTGGGAACAGAGAATCCCCACACACAATATTGAACAGAGAAAGATGTCTGCAAAAATTCTTTTATGGCAAAGATTGATCACGCACACTAATCAGGAAATTTAAAATGGTATTGCTTAAACAGAGAAGATGATTCCAAACATTTAGGTCAGCAATTTCCATTACTCAGCCCCCCCCCCCCCCCAAATGCACACAATTCCAGTAATACACATTAGAAACCGTGCGTGCTTGTGAGGCCAGCAGCCTTACCTCTCATCAGAGGAAGAAGGACAACCCCATACTTGGTAACACCTGGGCAGTGTGCATACCATGTCAAAAAACCCCATGAGGCTGGACACAGCCAAAACAGAACGGAAGCAAGAAGACACAAACACAATGATAAAGGAAAAGAGCAATGGGGAGTCTTTTGGGAGAGCAAGCCATTACATGCAGCAAAAGTATTTACCACCACTAACTACGTAGTGGGAACCCTATATGCACTACAAGCAGGTGTTTTACTTTATTACTAGTAAGAGGCTCAGAAAAGTGAATTTTCAGTATGTTGCTAATTCCACACTGGATACAGAAGGGAGGAAGGGTGAAAAGATGACAAACATGCTGAAGACACAAAAGGAGTTTTGGCTCATGAAAGTTTATCTCTGCTAATAAAGAGAATAAATGGACATCAAAGTAAAGATGTCATTAGCAGCAAGGTGCAGCACTTTGTCACTAGTGGAATAATGCAGTATGGATCCTTTTGTTGGCTTCTGGATGATAAGAACTTTTTTTCAATACAAACTGTAAACTGAAAAAATTGAAAAACATCACCTTGAGTAGTAGGAATGTTTTTAAAGAAAGTGGTTTGCAATGAGATTTCCTTTCCCATCGGTGCCTATAATCACCTTTTATGATTATTTGCATAAAGAATTACTACATTTCAAGAAGCAGGACTTGAAAAGCTCAGGAGCCAGAGTCACTTTCTTTGCACTACTAAAACCTTGACAATTCTGGAGAATAGTATTTCTTACCCATTTGCATATGAGCACATATTTACATCACAATGAAAGGGACTGCTATCCATGAAATGAGTGGCACGGCTTAACGACAACCACATTTATGACAATCTTTTGGTTCCATCACCTGCACCATGTCCCACTAATCTGTGTTTCTGGGATTCAAGCAAGCATCCCAGAATCTGTCAGTTTTAACATCACTCTATGCACTCTCTTCCTCTCTCTCCTTCCCTGGACTGGATCAGAACTATAACAAATACCAATCTCTTGGCAAATTGCAGACTTTTAATTTGAAAATAGAATTAATAGGAATATTCTAGTAATTTGGTGGACTTCAAAAAGCAGTTGCTCCTAGAAAAGATCTTGACCTCCGTGTGGGTGACTTCACAATATAAGAACACCCTGGAAATACTTAGCAATCCAGATCTATTTACAAAAAATAGCATCAATATACTTCAAAACTTGTAACAATTTCAGAAAGCAATTTCTGTGTACAATTCTCCACGTGCAGAATGCAGGACAGCACAGTGCAGTAGAAAAGTCATTGGATCTATAACACTGGGATGACCCATGTCTATAGGAGGTGGGTGGTCACCGTCCCTAACTCTTATTGCTGGAGCCTTTATGTGACTGGGTTTTCTATGTCTGTCTGGATGTGATGTGGGTCTGATCAACAGCCAGTGACAAATAGTGTGGTTCTCCCTTTTCATCAAATGTGCTTTGAAAGAGGCCACCTAACAGATGTATGTGATTATTCTCATGTTGGGTGAGCATTTAAAATAAAATTGTTAATGTTGCAAAGTCAAGCAATCAAAACAGCAGTGCTAGAATTAGGGCTGGCTGTGGAGAAATAGCACGTGAGCCTATATTTTCTCCTACTTCCTGCACAAGGGAATTGAACTAAAATAAACCTTATTCTGACATTTTTTTGCTTTTGCAAATGCATTTTTGTTTGTGCATATAGTTAAAAATAACTTAATTCAATATTTGACTGCAAACATGGAGTTCTCTTAATCAAATCCCAGCATCTACAGTCTCCTTTAAGCCCTAACCAGCAGCACCCACAAGACGTGTCATGTGCTTTGGTTTGACAGTAAGGGAAAACACATGTGCAGCTCCAACAGGACAAACCCAGTGCATTGCGCACTACTTTACCTGCTTGCTGCCATTGCAAGTCACCCTCAAGCGCGACCATCTTGTGTTCCATGATAATTGCAACAGCGTTTTGCAAATCAATTAAAATCCACATTGTCTCCTCGCTGTACACAAACAGCACAGAAATGCCATGTCACTTTTTTTTTCCAGCGATTCAGCCCTTCAAGTTACATTTTTGTCATCCTTTACCTTTACCTCAATGTTCACATTGTCGCTGTCAAGCCAGGAAGCAGTAGTGACAGCCGCATCTTGAATAGCCATCTTTCACTCTCAAATAATCTAGTTTGCAATGGGTATCTTTACCTACTATTCTTCTATTTTCCATCTCATGAGCCACCATGAAATTGACATTTAAAACTAATTGTACGGTAAAATCCTGCGGATTCCAGAAACTGTGTCCGAGATTTGTGGCGAGGCAGTAGGACCAGATTCCCCCCTGTATTAGTTTTCTGTCTGCTACATAACTGTGAATGAGTGCTAAAGGGGATTATTAGGCCCCGGTGGTGAGATAGAGTGCATATAACTAATCTGCATTGCTTATCTCAAGCAGACAGTGGTCTGTCAGGACCTGTCTACATGCCCTCCATGCTTGTCCCTTGCCTTTATTGTCTTGCCACTGCTGTTGCTGCTGGTGGCTCTCCTCTGCTCTTATAAACAACCAATTACTGCCCCAAACAGATGTCTGTGGCTATGATCAAATAATTTAGTTGGAGTGAAGAGGCCTTAAACAGGTCAATTCCATTCAGTTAGACATGGTATCTGAGCGAAGGCGAAAGGAGGCACTGCAGGGTGACCTGAACTTGTGAGTTATTGAGAGTAGGTAAACTTAGGACAGAAGATAATGAATCAGCTTTCGCCAGTTAACACTGTAAAAATACATAAAATGAAAGCTGAAGAATTATTTAAAGGCTGGTTTTGCCACTGAAAATTGAATGGATGAGTTAACAGAAAAGTGAATTCCTTTACAAAGTACAACATTTCGTTTTATGCTTTCGAATTAATAAAAGACACATGCCTCCCTGCAATTAGCCATTAGCTCATAAAGCTAAAAAGCTATATATAGGAACAGCAGAGCAGTGGGTAAGTTTGGTGGGATATTTTTAATTAATTCTGGTACTGATGAACTGTAATCTCCAGCAAGAAAATTTGATACATGTGCCTTTGACAAAGTATGATTTCCATTAAAATATTGTGCTAACTTCAGGGTTTATAGCTTGCCTGTTCAATAAATTTGTATTTAGCTATTGTCTTCCTTGGTCTGCAGGGGAAACAATGCGTATCGGGCAGATGCTCAGACATCAGAACAATTAATGTAGCTTTCAAAAAGAAAAAACAAGAAGAGAGCAGCTTTAAATCTTTTGTGCCTATGCAACCACCAACCACCCTACATGTGATCATAAAAATACATGGTTGTTTGACGGGTAGTTATGTTAAGCTATAACCATAACCAAAAGCCATGACCAAGAGGGTGAACAAGAGAATCGTTTTATTTTCTCCTCCCGATTCAAAAGTGCTTTCAACAGCAAGATTTTCAATTCTGCAACGCTGTCATACAGCCACCCAAGCATAATGACCTGATCCTCTATAAATTCATTGGGGATTGGGCCCCACCCGTGAATTTCCATAGAAGCAAGCAAAATTCCCTTGCAAGACTCAATCAATACCATTCACATTACGTCTAGCTAAGATATATAAATATTCATATGCACAGGTAAGAATTAGCCTGCAAAAGAGGGTTGCAAATACTGGAGAAATCTGAGACAGCTTCACTCAATTTCCCAGACATTTCTCAGAAAATTTCTCAGACACCCTCACAACTAGGAGAGAGTCTCTGCCCAAAAGAGCTTATGATCCTTAGGCTTTGGGTATGTTTTTAACGTATAGCCCCATAAGGCAAGCAGTAGACAAGCTGGCTAATGTATAAGGAGCACTAGGAGAAAGCATACATAGAGGTGACATGAAACGTCTCTGGACCTTCAACAGCCCTTTTATCTCAAAGCAACAATGAGTTCCACAGGTTTTTCATACTTAGTGAAAAGATAAGTACTGCAGTAAGGGAAAGGTCTTCAGAAGAGCAGAAGCTGAAGCGGCAGCTGTAGATGCCTCCTTCACGTGAGCTGAGGACAAAACCAGAGGTGAACAAGAAGAGAGGGGTAAATCCAGAATATATGAAATGAAAGACACTGGCATATTTTGTATATAGATGGAATAGATGGACAGACATAGAGATGAAAAGACAGGGAAACAGGAGGTAAGAGAAGGACTGAGAAGAGGACAAAAGGCAAACAGGTCTTTGGGACTGATGAGGAGGCACTGGAGAAATATTACCAAGGCTGACCTCCACATTGAGGGCTGAGTTAGGGACACTGAAGAAATCATTTCATGGGTCTTACCAAGAAAGAACTTAAAATAGGTTTAAAACTTAAACAGACAAGAGAGGGAGCGCAGCTTACCAGTGGGGAGCTAAGCCACAGACAAAAGGAAGAACTTTACCTGAAGTCACGGTCCCATTTACGGTCAATTCTTTGTTAATCTCAGTGTAGCTGGAGCATAGCTCTTAGCTCCAGGTATCTGCAAACGGAGACCATACCTGGAAACTTCAGAACATATATGATCCCAGTGCAAATTTCAAAATAAAAAAAACCTGAGTAAATACCTGGCCAGCTAGCCTACCTTGTGCTGTATGCTGCTACAGCAACTCAGCCAGCATTTACTGGCTGCCTGAGAAGGTTTGTCTAGAAAAGCATACTCAGATATATCGACACAAACAGCCAACACCCCAGTTCACATTCCCAATTTTCATAGAATGAACCCTGATCATCTGTGATATTTACATACAGTTTTACAGACTGTCGACACATCCTGCATTTTCTACTGGTTTATCTCTGCTCTATATATTTAAGACTTAATCTTTCCTTAAAAATCAATTTCTCCCAAACTGCTAATTGCAGCTGCTTCTCCATCAGCTAATTCTGACTTCTCATTAGGGGACACCTCCTTCACAGTATCTGCAGTCCAAAATAGTGTCACCATCCATCCTTCCTCCATGTTATCACATTGAAAATACGGTTAATTATTCTACTTTACTTCTTAGACACAGACTTCCTATATTGACAACTTCTGAAGTGTGGGTTGATCACAGAAATAGAATACGTCACAAAATAGAATAGAACAGATAGAACAGAAATAGCATAAATCATAGCCAGATAATGGAAAATCTGAAGAAGTGTGTTCCTAGTCCACATTCGTGCTAGAAAAACTGGAAGTATGAAACACACAGTCTTTAAATCTGGGATGCAATTAAAGACCTAATATGAAATTTTAAAACCCATCTTAGGTTTTTTTGTTATTAGCTGCTCATCATCTTTCTAAATCCATTTGCGCTACTTCCCACACTCACTATCAACAGTGGCTCTTACCAGTCAGGATCAGACTATTTCACTTAAATTCAGTTAAAATGTGAGTGTGGAAAAGACAATCTAGTTGAGTTTATGCACTCCCTTTTGCATAACTAGTCAAACACTGTACAGATACATTGACAAAAAGGTAAAATATTACTAAGATGTTTGGAGTCAACTGTTTTAACCCACCTTGTAAAAGCAAGCCACTAGGAAAGCTCCTGTACCTGGAGAGTTTTCCCACACCGCGGGGCAATGCTGCAGCTCTCAGCTCAGAAACATGCCCTCTGTAGCATTCTGGCCAAATCTACACCAACTTTGGACATTTAAGGAAGCACCATCAGCAGAACAACTTATTATTTAAACAAGGGACTGACCTGCAATACATGCCCAGTGCTGTGCTGCATTATCCTTACCAGCTGAAACCTCTCTGCTTGAAATACTTAGGATCTCTATTAGTCACACAAGTAGTCAGTGAAACACAGATTTGGTGGCCCAGAGGATGACTCAAATAGCTAAAACCACATGTGACATCTTCTGAAGTTCAAAAAGCTTCCACTGAAGCAGAACAAGAACCAGGAAATCCTTTCCTAGTGCCATGATTTAAAGGAAAATAAAGAAAACCCTTAAGTGTGAAGTCAGTTGCTGAGCTGGTACACAGACATTGAGTCAACTTCTGCCATGCCTTTTGCACAGAAGACTGCAAATGATGCTGACAGCTAAACTGCTTGTCCCTGGGCTCTCTTTAAAGCCCTCCTGCAGAGTCCTCGACAAGCATAGGGCTCCCACAGATCACAGCCGAATTACAGCTTCATTTCAATGACTTGCAGCTCCATTATTTTTTCCATACCAATAACAATGTGCATCTACACATTGCCTGGCCAAGGTGTTTGAAAGACCAATTTTGACTTCAACAATTGTTTCCAGCTTTGCTCACCTCATGTTAAAAGACTGACTTTTATACAACCAGCCCCTGCATACACCCATCTGCTGGATTGCTCTTGGGTCGCTCAAGTACAGTTTTACAAGATCAATGCCAACAAGAATATGGGCTAATTTTTCTTTAAGGCACAAGTGAGATCTGAGACATGGTTCACATAAAGCACTGGAATTTGGCTGTTTGGGTAATTCTGGCCAAAGGTATCAAGCATTCATTAAAAAGTATTTAAGCAAGAGAATACCCATGGGGAAATACTAAATTCTCATGAGGCACTCGTGCCAAGTCACTGAGCCGAGACAAACCTGGAGGCACAGGCTCCAAAGAAATAAAAGTAGCAAATAGCATAAGCAAAACAGACAGATTTCTGCTCTTATCAAGACCACCATAAGTCTGGCTTAGGGTTAGTCCAGCATGGGTGGGAAGAGATCCCAGGCAAGTAACGTTTGCTTATGCCTGGAAGGTTTCCAGTTCAACACCCAAGTAGGTGTATTCACAACCCAGATGCTATCATAAACACTCATTGTACCACTGGGTACATGGTTTAGCTGCTGTTCATGCTGAATAACTAATTAGCCTTAGCTTCAGTCCAAAGGAGGTAGAAACCACTCAGTGTGCATTTAGCAGTGATAAAAACCAATCTGTAAAAGAACAGATGTGGCCCCTGATTTGGTTGGGATATTTCTAAAATATTAAACAATCCTTTTCATGATATAAATAACAGGAGCGTAATTGAATTAATATTGACTAATAGTAATTGCTCCTTGTTCCTCAAGTCTGCCTTTTATTAGTGGGAGGAGTGGTGGAGGTTATTGCCTCTTAAAAAAAAAATCCTGAGGCCCTGAAGCACCTTTTCTGCCTTATTATTATTGTAATAATGAGGGCAACTGATTTGATCTCTCCTTACACAATACTGCAGCACAGCGATGGCTAAATAAACAGCCAAAGTCCTTTTGTCCCTGTGGGCTGTTTCTCAGTAATTAAAATCAATAGGATCTTTCTCGGAGGATCTCTTTAACCTCATAGAGCTACACTGTTCTGAGCAGGCAATGTAAAACAAACAAATGAACTCGCAGTCCTTGTTGAGAAAAAGAAAATGTATTAGGATAATATTAGTTTTGCAGAGGGGTCATGGAAGAGGGGTCTGTATTTAAAACTTTAATTTTTTTTATTCCTTTCCCCTTTTTTCACCCCTTCCTTAAAAAAATACTCTGGCAGCATCCTCTATTCCCAGAGGTCATGTGAGCTGAAATAGTCCATTGATCTTCCTTCTTTCAGAAAGGGAATAGGCAAGAGAGGAAAAATAAACATCACCCACTTGAGACTTGCGATGACTCAGGACCTCTCTGCGTAAGGTGCTGTACATTTAAGGTTCAAGAGGAAAATAAGTGAAGGTCCCCAGGGTTTCACTGTTGCTGGTACATGCAATTGCAGCCAAGGACGGTGCAGGCTACAGAGGCTCACATCCCTGGGCTACACACGTAGCCGATGGTAGGTATCACTGGCACTGCTCCCAGGGAGTTATGGTGGTGACAGCCAGCATGTCGCATACAACAGCCAGGAAGAAAAGGATTTACACTGCATCTGTCAGGAATCTCGAATCCTGAGCTGTTAATCAATGCCGGGTGAGGCAATTAAGCCTCATGGCAGTTGGCAAGAAGGGACCCTATCCTGGTCAATAGGAGCAAGAGCATTTTGTCTTGGAAAACATAATGCTGCTGAGCACGACTGCTTAATGCTTCCTCAGGACAAATGTGCTCGGTGATCCCTTGCCCCGGCACACAGCGGGGTGAGATGAGCTTCTGGTTGACCCAGCTGCAGCTTCTCCTTTTTGGCTGTTCCCAGGTAGCTTTCATGACCCAGGGGCTGCTCTGTACCCATGGTGGGACATGAAAGCACTTGAGCAAAACAGGCATTATCACCAGCAAACAGCAGGCGGGAATCCATCCCCATTAGCTGCCTTTCAGTCCCGACACACTGCCACCAGAAGCAACAAAAGTCCAAACACTCATGGAAGGAAGCAGCATTTAAAATGAGCGGGATTTTAAATGGAGGCAATTATACTTGGTTAGACAGATACTCAGGAACAGGTGGGGAGAGTCAATCTTACGCTCCGGTGGTTTTACAAGGGGTTTCCAAAGGTAAAAAAGCAATATAGTAAGTGTTGCAACAGGGAAACTGAAGCATCAAGCTGCTCTCATTGGTATCTCTGCTCCGGGATCCAGTTTGACCCGTTGACAACTCTGGTAGGTGGTACAACCGAGATGCACTGCTGGGGAACAAGCAAATAGGAAAGCTTTCAGCGCTTTGGCACAATGAAAGGAAAATCCCTTTGCTTGGATTTTTAGCAACACAGCTGTCAGCGCTTTGACCACCAGAAGGCTCTGGCTGGGCAAAAGGAAGACCTGAGGCATCTGTTACACACGCCACTGTATATTACATGTACCATCTAGGCACTCCCAAGATTTTGCAATTATTATGGTTAACGATACTTCCATTTATAAAAGCTGCTTCCCATTGCTCATAAGTCTGGAAAACTTTAATCCTATGAGCTGGAATATTTTCTTCTCAGGTTTGTGGCTCTGGTAAGTGTACTGTGGAAAGTTTCAGCCAAAATGAGACAGCTGTTTCTAAGAAGAAAAAAAAAGTTAAAAATAAAAGACATTGTTTAATGCCTATCACATGCTGGAAAAACCTCCCTCTGAACAGCAGTAACACCTTCATGTGCTGGGCAGCAACTTGCTATTTGCAGGTGAGGTGGTGAAAAGGAGCTATAACCATGGAGACCTGTCAAGTTAAGAGCTGTGAAAAATAAATAATTTCTGTGTTCACCTGCTCAGTAAAGGTTTCCTTAGATTCTACTGGCTCTTGAATAAGTAATAATAATGAAAAAAGAGAGAGATCCTGCCTGCAACTAGGCAATCTGCAGACAGTGTTAGGAGAGATCTAAAGCCCTGAAACCAGGTGGGACTGAACCACCAGCACAGGAGAGAGCAGACAGGAGAGAGATCAGGCATGCACGAGGCACGATTGAGTTCTCTGTGTCAAAAGCAGAGGCAGGCGTCTGCAGGAACACAGTTCTCAGGCCATGTCATGGCTGCAAGATGCTTGGCAGTGAGGTAGGGGTGCATTTTTTTTTTCCAAACCCAGGTGTGTATCAGTGGCCAGCCTTGAGATGCCCAGAGTGAGCTGCAGAAAAGTAGGGCTTGAGAGCACCTTGCAGAGGCATCAGATCTAATCTGCTCTCCAAAAGCAGGGTCAGCTACAGCTAAGTCATTTCTGATGGATAGTTGTCTGACTTATTAAATATCTCGAACATCAGAGACCCCAATACTTCCCTAGCCAGCATATTCCAGCATTTCACCATCCTTACCCATAAAATGTTTTCCTAATTTGCAACATTAAATGCAATTTGAGCCCATGAACACAGCAGTAGATAATTTCCTCATCTCCTGCCACAAAGATATGTAATATTTGAAGGCTATACTAGCATTATTTAACCCAAATAAAAGAATGTAATATTCTCTAAATATTTAAAATTCTAAGGATTTTATCATTTTATTAGCGTGCTTCTGTTCTCTCACTAGTTGGTCCATCTCTTCCTTGGACTGAAGTGCCCAGCTTGGAGCCCATACTCCAATGAAGCATTCAGATGCACTTGATGAACTGCTGCTTCTCCCTACTGGCAAAAAGCTTTGAAAGACTGCTCTTCTTGTCAAACCTTGTGCATTGCTGACCACCTTCAGCCCTCAGGAAAGTGAAGACATCCTTTTACTAAGGCACAGCAAGGCTCAATTCATAAGGATTACAAAGATTTGTTTACTACTTTAAATTTCTACAAATTTTAGCATATTACAGGACCAAGATCTAAAAAGCTGGTCACAAGTGAAAGTGGTAAATAGCACATCATCAGCACCATTATTTTCGGGTTTTTTTAAACAGGCTATTCAAAAAGGCCTCTTTCCTCTGGTTTCTATCATCTTGTTTATTCCTACTGCTGTGGATTATATCACAGTTTTACAAAATGTTTGTTTTACTCTGTAAAGCATTTTAGGGCACAGACGTGGGAAAGATGCTTAAATGGTTCAAAATTCTTCTCCTGAAAACAAGTTTGTGTATTTCTATTTTCACTATTCACAGTGTTAAAGCTCTTGTGAATGGAGTACTTTTGCGAACGTAACATTGAATTCTTCACCTTTTGGCTACACAGGCATGAAAAGGAAACATTTCACATATTTAAAACCAAAACAATCAGATACAAAGGAAATTATGTAAAAGCTGATTAAAGATAATGGAATTCTTGTGAATCAAATTGCATCTCACTTAACTGCATGCATGTTATAGACAATTACAGGTTAAGTGCACAGAAAGCTGGTGCTTCTGGTTTCAGCTCAGGGAAACTCTCTTATAGCTGTAATTTGCCTGAGAGAGGAGATGTGCTGGATTCCAGCTCCTTTTCCATATAAAGGAATTAATTGGTCGTGTTTATACTGTGCTGCGCTCAGTACATGATATCGATTCTCTGGTTTGTGGTTCTCAGTTTGAAGACATCAAACTCAGATGAATGCAAACAGCTGGGGGTTGGGTATGAGAAACCACCCAGGGGTTTCAGTCAAGTGGTGTGGGGCCTGGGGGGAATTTGTTTTGGTTTTGGGGAGTGGCGTGCTTTTTTTTTTTAGAGAAATAATGTGCTAACTAACTACTTGGAGCTAAAACTATATGGATAAACTTTGCTCTAGGTAATAGCTCTCAGGTGGACCACTCTGCCATTCCCTTTCAACTCATATATTCATTTACTGAAAGACAAGGGGAATATCATCTCTCCAAGTGCCATCAGACTGCAGTATTGCACAGAGGGTGAGATGAGTTTGGGAGCAGGAGTTATGGGCCCTTTTCTGAGATGTGAGTTTCTGGAGTTGTGTGGCTATTTCATACTCTAAGGCTTTCATTTCATCTAGGGACCCTCACACCTGAAGTCTGAATATCAGACAGCTGTTATTACTGATCTTGGTTTATCTCTTTGTGTCTATTTGCATTATCTGAACTGGAGAAGGGTGTCAGTGTTAAACGTGACTGGCAGCTTTGTACTACCTAGTCTGCAATTACTGCAATAGCACCTCTTAAGATGTCAATCAGTTGGTTGCATATTTTAAATAAGCAAATTATTTCTTGAGTTCTGTGGCAGCCATGAAGTCCGCCCTTTGCAGGAGTGCCGAAGCAGTGCTCTAACAGCCCTGATGGTGTGACCCACCAAGAAAGTAAAACCCAGGGATCACTCCCTAATAACCCATCACGCTACAAGCTCTACAATGACCCTAATAATACATGCACAGATGGCCCCCAAGACAGTACAACCTTAAGTCCCCATAGCAGCCAGTCTGAAAAGTTGCAGCAAACAATTTACTTCCCCCTTTTGGTACACTCATGCACCATTGACTCTGGCTCCGCTGTGCTCTGCCTCTCATGAGTTATCTAGCCATTTCTAACTCATGGAAATAAATTGTTTATCTGTCTCCAAGTTGCGCAGCCTCTGTACCTATAGATATTCAGATACGTGCAGGATGTTCTGCATCTTGTGCACGGAGCTCCCACACAGGACTGGCAGTATCAGACCGTCAGAAGAGACAAGACAATTTAAAAACAAAAAAACAACAACAACAAAAAAATAAAAAGATTGGACTATTTGTTTGTGCTACTTTGCTGCAAACACACAATTACTCCACAGAGAACAAGACAGATTTAAATTGCTACTGAGTCAGAAATCCCTACAATTTTGAACTAGCAGCAACTAGTTCAGCACCCACTGCCAAGAAGTGCAAATAGCTGTGCAAGGCAGGGCTTTAGGCTTTGGAAGAGTTACTCCTGATTTACAGTAGTGCAAGTGAGGACTGAGCCCACTAAGCAGAGTTACCGACTCTGCACTGAGCCATCTCCATATCTACCCACCTCTGTAACTCGACACATCCTTAAGGACAGCATTCACTCAATAAATATATAAACTCGCATGGATTTTATGAAGTTAATATCCTCTGTTCCTTGTTCAACCCTGTCTCACTGTATTTAAACAATTCTTCTCCTTCCAAATTACCAGTAAGGTGGTAACACTTTAATTTTCAACCTGAATTTGTGCAGGACAAGAAATTTCACCCAATAGAGCCCCTCTCCTTAAGCTGCCTTTCACAACCTCTCATGGCTTTTCAGGCTTAATTTTCTATAGATTGCTTGCCTCACTCGAGAGGAGAAACTTGAATGCTCTCAGCCTGCAGAGCCGGTGCCTGCAAAAAGATGTCAGGATCATTCACCGCAGCCCCTGGATGCAAGCTTAACTGCTAGTGGCTGCTTTTAGCACGTCAATGTGAATTACTTGACTGGCAAAACTAAGCAGCAATTAAACACCTCACCACTAAGCGGAAATGAGAAATTTACTGTTTGGTCTTCAGATAAGCTAGAGCCTCCTGTGAGCTACTGTTATCAAACCCCGGGGAGGACCGGTTAGAGTCAGAACAGTCTCAGTCTGTGGCCAAAAGGGGAAATATTTCTACTGAAACAGAAATCAATTTTTATCATTCTCCCCTTGTGTTTTTTCTTGAGTGCTGATAGCAAAGGCCATGAGAAGGGAAAGGTGTTGAGGTTTAATCGAGATTACACCTGGAAGCAACTGTGTTGTACTGTTCAGTTTTAGTTAAGGACACAGGGGATGGGTAAGCAGGCCAGGCAAAGCCCTCTCCATTTCAGCGGTCACCTTAATATGGGAGAAAGAAACAAGTGAAACTCCGCTTGCACACACAGAGGCGGCAACAAGAGAGAAACAGCCCTCCTCAGAAGTATCAAAAATTCAAAAAGAAGCACACTCCAGTTCAAACAGACTCCAAATTTATTCTTAAGCATCATTGAGGACTGACGTTGCAGGACTCCTCTCTCTCAGACCAGGAAAGATGCCCACATTGAAAGCTTGGCTGGGTGACACAGCATGCAGCAAGTGCCTGCTCTGCATTAATACAACCTCTCTTAATTCTTTCCAGAGCTGCCTGTAACCAAGTTCATGAAATTAAGAACTATTAGGGAAAAATGTTTCTGCGATTTACTGTTGGTCCTCATCCATCTGCCTACCAAAGTCTAGGATTCCAGTGAAGACACTAATATATTACAGTAAGTGCAACAACCTCATGATATGATCTCACTTTCTCTTTACTCCTTTCTGAGTTGTTTCTCTCACTGCTTTGATCCAAATCCTGCTAAATCCTAACACAATTCCAGCCAGGCTACATGCAGGGGAAAGGAAAATGGACACCCAGGGAAAAACTGGTGTCAACTTGTACACCATTGCGTGGCCCATGTCATAGTGACATGGTTCTCTCCCATTGACCTTGGTCTTTAACTGGCTGTTATCAGAAGTGTGGTCTTCCAATGCGTCTTCTCTCCAAAGACCATTCAAATGGTTTTTTACAAAATTTTCCATGGACTACTGTTACTGTGCTACCTGTGCATCTCCTTCAACTCATTCCCAAAAGAACAACCTTTAATATTCAGTGTGGTCCAGTGCTGTCTGATCATGGGACTCTTTCCTTCCATAGTGATCCCATCAATCTTTCTCCTCTTGGGCAGGGTCACTTGGGCACATACTGTCCAGACTGGGAGGGGTTAACACAAACTTGACTTATGTGCTGCTTTCTTGTCCTGGATGGTTCATGTCTGGCCAGTTCACCAGCACCTACCTGACACCTGGACAACTGCCCTTTGTCCAGGGAGGTACTGAAATCACACAGCCATAACAGTAATAGGTGAAGTCTTATGTGTCAAGAATTTAATTTGTGATGTTTCTCCACCTGCCACTCACATGCACATACTTTATATATACTTCATGTGATTTCAAAAGCTATTCATCAGACAAGAAAATTAATTAGTCAATAAGTATTCCTCACAGTCACTTGCAATAAATTTAAAGACTTGGAGAGTATCCTGGTTTTAACAACAGTGGATGTTTTCCTCTAAGTCTTAGTTGATGATATTTGCTCCATTTTAGGTAATTAGTGTAGGTAGTTTTAGTTTTAGGTAATTAGTGACAAGAAAAGGCTGAAGCCTATGCTTCATTTTGCCACCCTGCTTCTTTGATATGAATCTCCCTTTCTGCACTCAGAAAAGGGGTGAGTACTTGTATTTCCACAACAAAAATTCACACATAGCTATGCAGTCAGAGACTGGTCCCACAAAGTGAGTCAGGTTCATTCCCGCAACACTAAACTAGCAAAATCAGTGCCAAACAGATACAAATCAATGCTTTGTGACATGAGTTATCTATTTTTTAACTTGAGCAGAGTGCCTGGAAAAAGGTAAATGCTTTTGCCAGATGCATAGGAGATTGTTTGGGAGAGATGATTTTATAGTCAAGGTGGCAGGTCCAGTAACCACGAGACTAATGGCGTAGCTTCACGTGACACGTGCATTGATCCAAGAGAGCTGTCAGGCTTCCCACAGTTGGGATGTGGAGAACTTGATTTTGCAGGTGTTGATTCAACTGGATAACCAGATGAAAATGAGGTTTGTTTTTTTCTTTTTCCTTCACATCAGATCACACAGCTGCAGGGGAAATGACAAGAACATATGGCTGGAGGTGGCAAAAAGCAGCAGCTCACAGTTTGCCCAGGTTAGCTCTCATGTGAGGCCACACTCTCTTCGGCTTCTAAGCTGGTCATGGATGGGAGCAAGGCACTTGGACTTCCCACCTGCTACATGCAGCCATGCGAGTACGACCTGTTTGATTTGCAAACAGAGCTACAGGGAAACCAACATTCAGCTCCCCATACACAAAATGGAGAAATAATCTTTTTTCCCATTCTTTGCACAATTTAGCAATTAAACTGGAAGTTCTTCAGGTCAATAACAGCTCTTAAATTGGGTTTGTATGCTGATTGGCATAAGAGGACCTCATCTCATTTGCTCATATCAATATCAAACAACATCCGGAGCCAGCTTGAAAAGCTTACACTACTACTCAAAACTAGAGTTGCACTGAAGAAATGGGCCATGACATCTAATGCATTTCTGGGTAGTTTTGAACCAATTCTGCATGGAATTGTAAATTCTGAGTCTGACAGTCCAAAAATATGATAGATTGTTCTGCATTTATTAAGGAATTTACTTTCTTTCATGTTTTTAGGCAACTGACTTCACTGTGATGAGCAGGTGAGCAATTTTAAGAAAATTGCTCAAGCAACCAAATCCTTGACTAAGTAGGTTCTTAATTTTCATGCACATGAACATCAGTTCCTTGATTTTACACAAGCTGTGCAGAAAACAGAAAGACACCAGGAAACAGGAGTTACCACAGCCTACCTCCAACATCTACAACATAAATGCTACCATGTGAGATAGTGACAGTCTCTCTGTATTGCCAGTATGCATTTCTCTCTACTTTGGGGGCTTGGTGCATCTGAACTATTTTAGACAGCTATTTTAGGATAAGATAATTCATGCCCTATAAGTCCCTATTTTTATCTCCTCTAACAGAAGAGGAAGCCAAGGGTAACAAGACCAGATGTCTCTGTCTCCCTCTGGACAAAAGAATTCTGCTCCACGTATTCAACTACAACAGCCTGAGTTTTAAATTTCACACACAAAATATCCTCATCCCCGTGTCTGCAAACAATAAGTAGTTATAAATTATACCATGTAGCCAAAAAGTCAGCCAGCCATGAAGCAAAGGCAACCCTCCCTCCTCTACAAATAACAGAGTTGACCTTTTCCACAGTGAGATATAATGCACCATCAACGTTCAGCATCTTAAAGTAATTTCTGAGCTTCGATAACAGAGTACCCAGACCTTGGGCCCAATCTCCAGAAGCACTCAAAATCCTGAATTCCTGTTCACCAAGTGCTCAGCACTTCACAAGATCAGCAACAGCAGTGACTTTTCCAGTGATGTGACTGGCCCATCATATTTTTTCCTCCATTGAACGCACTGAGTACTTGTTGCACTCTAACAACCTGGAATATCTAGGTCCAAATCCCAGCTGAATTCCTGACCTTATTCAACTAAGAAGGTCATTTGTACCTTTGCAATGAAAAATCAGTTTGAGGACCAAAAGCATCAACATGGATGAAAACCAGATTCAGCATCTAAATGTGTTTTCCTTGGTCAGAAAAGAGGTCCATGTCCATAAGCACTGCTTCTGCCTTCCTGCAGAGTCAGTGATCTCACCTCTCTGTATTTGGCTCTCCACTGCTTGGCCAGCTCATACCACAGTTACATGTTCTGCACGGGAAAATCCACCTTTTGCACATACTGCTGGTAACTCATTTGTGCATTTAAAAAAGGCCTCAGTGTCCTTTTGGCTATAAATACTGGTTTTCATTCCGCATTCTGGTAGCAGACTATTTGGCAACCCAGCCCTGAGCAGCGCTGCCAGCTAGTCCAGGAACAGCTCTGCATGTGCTTGACTGCAACCCATTGGCATTATACCAATATTTCCCCAGCCTAAGGCTTTCCTGGAATTCAGGACTATGGTTTTGTCAGGTATATTGGGAGGAAGTCACAAATTGATCACTGCTGTGTTCCTAAAACCTTTGAGCCAAAACTTCCATCAGTGCCAAACCCTTAGATTACAGCTGAAATCAGTGAAGACTTTCTCTTTCTCCTCATGTTGCATCAGCTTGTGTGATATCTACGATTTCTCTCTTTTAGCCATTCTTTCCATCCTCCATTCAGCATCTTCCCTGCAAAAACCAACCAAACCAAACCAAAATACAACCATGCCGCATCCAGGTCTGCCTCCAACCCTGCATGGTGTCTGGATAGGCAACCCCTGGGATCAATGCTCTGGATCTGGTGGGAATTTTTCTCCTCTGTGCCCAGGAATTTAGAGAAAAGGAAGAACAGACTTACAGCCCAGCAGGTCCACACAGCCAGATTTTTTACAGTATATCCTGGGATGGGAAGATGCATCTCCTCCCCCCTCGCAGTGAGGCAGCCAACCTGGAAAGAAGGGGGGTGGAAAACTCAACTCCTGATTTAAAATCATTTCAGCCCGAGGTTTTGCCAGAGGAATCACAGATGTGACATGCCCACCACTCTAACCATGGTGAATGAATCTGGCCACGAATCGTTAAGCTCCCCAAGCATCCAGCTCTCTCAGCCTGCTACTAATCACTCAGAAATCTGGCTCTCCGGACTATTTGTCGTAAGAAATTGCTCCAATTCAAAAAGATGATCTGGAAGTTTAATATTAATCAAAACAGGGCATGTACCAGCAGAGATGCAGTTTAAATGCAAGTGCGAGATAAAGGAAAATAATTGCGTTCACCAAATTCCACACTGACACTAGAAAAATGCCTCACTGGTGTCAAGGCAAAGCAGAGGCATTAACAAGCCACCTCTCCCCAGCTGCAGAGGGGCTGGAGCATGTGCAGAAGTGGAGTTTGCTGTATTTTTTCTACCCGAGAGCATTGCTGGTCCAGCCAGAGCACAAGTGGGCTGCAGCCAGCAGCTGCAAAACTGCCCACTCCAAGGTATCTTACCTGACTGCAAATGCTAGATTTGCCAGTCTGAGTTGTTATCCAGGCTGCGGTGAGAAAAGGGAATTTTGGGGGCATAATTCATCTCATCCTAAGGCAGCTGTCCAGAACAGGTTAAGTGAAACACCGTTAGAATTAGGAGACAGGGATGACACCCAGCCCTGGGTCCAGAGGCAGGATGGTAACAGCACCATGCTGCTCGTCAGGGCTGAGATGAGTTGGGAAGCAGCATCCTTAATTTGCAGTCTGGTAGTATCTGAGCAGCTCTGTTCTTTGGAAGCCCAGTGCTCATTTCCAGCCAAACCTGCTCAGCCCATCTCTAGTTAATTAAGCTCTGCTTTAAAACCAGTAGCTGTGTTCCTGGGCTCTGCAATTGTCCTCCAGTGTCAAAAAAATGATACATGTGTTAATATCCTGCACGTTTTAGGCTCCGAGAAGCAAACTGACCCTGTGGAACAGGCATTAGTTGTTTTTTAATTAACTGCTCCACATTTTCCCCCCAGATCTTGCAACAACTTGCAGAAATAGGAAAGCAAAGCTGCTCAGAAATAAATGGCAGTAGTTGTGCTCATATGCCAGAACAACTTTTGTTCTCACGGATGTTTATCACAAGGCTGTCTTCCTTTTACCAGTACCAAATCTACATCAAATGGAGTTTTTAAAACAATGTAATGAGAGTACTCACCATTAAACTCCCATCTTCATTAGTATCTCATTTAACTGCTGAATTTATATCCCCAAGCATCTTTAATTTATTGATTGTTTCTAGGAGGGTTTTTCTCCTGCATTATTTTTCTTTCTATTTAGCATCAATTAGTGGAATCTGGGCAATGATTTGTATTCAGGTTTTGACATAGCAGCTTACAGATGTTTAAATTATTTTACTAAGCTGCCACCTGTGATCTCATAGGCAAAATACCAAAACTGAAGTCTCCGCTAAGACACAGGCACCCTTGTCTAAGGGCATACAAGTGCACTGAGCACGAAACTCAGACCCTGTCCCCCCTCTCCTGCCCTGGGCATCGGATGGAGCTCATCAGGCAGTGGCAATCCATGGGCAGCCACGGGAGGCCAGGCATTGCCTCCCAAACGCCACTCTGAGCATCACGCGCACTACCCACAAGCTAACGTCAGCAACCTCTTCCCATGACCCAATCCGAGGCACATCCATTATGCTATGGCGTGTGCTGTTGCATGCATCCGGGAAGAAGACACTTGAAAGACCCTAGAAAACCACTGCAAGTTCCTGCTGCACACAGTTGAATATATAATAGACAAAATATGGGAAGGAAAAGATGCACAGAGAAAGGAAGTAACTGTCCAGACCCCCACCAGTACCAGGAACCGAGGTCAGGACAACACCCGCAGTGTGCATCCCCTCTGCAAGCTCACACTGCAGCTTTCCTTGCTGCTGCTGATGGACCCTGACTATGTCCCCTCAGAAAGGCGGGACGTCTGCCGTTGGTTTCACAGCAAGCAGGGTCAGGCCATAGACAGAGCTCTAAGTTGTTCTACAAATGTCTAGGTAAATGCAGTAACGATCAAGACCTCATTTGGTCACAGTTCCAGGAAACGGTTCAAAGGCGGCAACCAAAACCATAGTAGAACGTCCCCTTTTCTCCAGGAACTAAATAGCAAAGGGAGTAAATCCCTGCAAGGATGGAAGGAGGCAGCATTTTGGAAGCAAAACATCAAGAGCCTGGGAAGATATTAAGATTAATTAATACCTTCTAATGACTGAACTAATTCCCCACAACTCAGGGACCACCAGCTCCTCAGCTAACTCATTGTTGCTCTTCCAGCAGCACTTTGTATGGGCCAAATCTTACTGAATGGCCTTATCACTGAGCTAAGCTTATAGTGCCTCTGGTTGCACAATCTTCTTTTTCTGTTGGGGTGGGGTGAACAGCAGCATGGACAAGAAAAGGAATTCTCTAAAACATCAAGGATTATAATAAATGCAGCTTGAACAACAACTTATTTTTCATTGAGCCCACATCCTCTCTTGCCTGACACCAGGCTCTCTCATTTCCCTTCGGGGGGAGGGGGGTGGGGGGGGTGGGAATGGGACATCCCCATCATTCCAAACCTACCTCATTAGACTGAGCAGGTGTTTCTAGTTTCTTCCTGACCACTGCTTCAGAGCCTGCTGGAGATGGAACAAATAACTCTGGCAATGCCCTTAATGCCGGCCTCCTGGCAATGCCTCCTGCCGGTGCTGTCAGAGGGGACCTGCCCTGGGTGAGGGAAGCATCACTCGGGGTAAATGTGCTGCCTGTTTAGAACAGGTTGCTCTGAGTCAGAATATAAGTGGGGAAAAAATCAATTCAGAAATTGAGACCATTCACAAGTATCTCTTGGAAGGTCTTATAATAGGATAGTATTTGGGCATACTCTTATCTGAATCAATTCTTAACCCCTGCCCTGAAAGAGGAGGCTCCAGTCCAACCCATTACATCAGAAAGTCACTCTCAGCACATTCTCACTCTGGCAGAAAGCAGCTCCCCACTCAGCACCCACAACCAAACCTGCAGTTGTTGTACTATTGCTTCAGCAAATCTCCCTGGAGCTGTGCAGGGACGGAGACAGGCGTTTATCAACAGTGAAACCCACAGTCCCAATCTAAATGTAGACGTGAGCAGCTACACAGCCATGGCCATATGACATCATGGAGAAATACACACTCACAGAGACAAAAACATTTCTATATTCCCTCTTCCCTCCTTTCCCCATTCCCCCCTCAGCTAAATCAGTACCTGAGTGGCATCTGATCATGCACTGGAGCCATCAGTGGCATAAACCAGCATAACCTGCATTACTTTGGTATGATTTTGGCCCCAGGCAATTGCAGCCCTGCCAGGGACTGGGGTACCTGGTGGTTCAGAAACACAGAAGAGTCTGTCTCCAACAACTTCCATGTACCATGTTGATCAGAAAAGGCCCATGAAACTGTGAAGAGGTTCAAGGAGTTCCCCACCACAGATGCTGCCCCATGTATTGCATGCCCTCTTCTGCCGGAAGAAGTTGTATGCCAATCATGTTGTAAATGAATTATGGGCTGAAGTAGCACCCGCCCAAAAGAACTAGGGAGCTTCAAATATATAGCTATGAAACCTTGACTCCAGAAGAGCAGCAAAAGAAAGCATAAAACCACTCAGTTGCCTGATGATAACCTTACAGAGCAACGCCACAAAGCTCAACTTGTTAATGCTACACACAAAGCATCATTTGAGGTTAGATATGGCCCCTGGGAAAGGAACATGTGAAAGTGCTGCAGCAGCCTGAAACATTCCCATTTCCAGTTCACAAATCCCAAGGAGCTGCCAGAAATAAAGAAATGCTCAGCGGGCCCTAAGGCATCAAACCAAACCCTCACTCCCTAGCAGGAGCAGTACAGATTAAGTTTTAAGCGAGAATGGCTAGATGGAGAAGGAAAAAATACCAGGAAGTGTTTTGATGAGTTTCTATGAACTTGAAAAATCCTATCATTGGCTATAAAGTCACTGAGGAGATTGTGAATGGTGATTGTGCAGCTCTACAAGGTAATTTATCTCCCTGACCAGTACTTCGTAAACTGTCTACTGAACTGCCCTCTGTTAAAACTAAAGATATACAGACACTTGTAAACCTTATCGAGGGGAAAACAACTCAGATAATTTTACACATTTAAATGAAAACCAGGTTCTGAGCTTTTCCAGGGAATGAAAACGTCAGCTGTGCTACCAGAATCTGGTTACGCATGGAAGGGGGGCCAGGGACAGCAAAGCTGAAACATTACTTGAAAAATGACGCATGTGGCTGCTCCTGCTACTCCCAATTGTAGCAGGAAGCTGTTGACCACAGTGCTAATTTTCTCAAGAACTTCACCAACGCACATGCCAAAAAATGCTAATTATTTTTTCTTCTGCAGCATTTCTCCAAGCATCTGACTCCATAGTCACCTGTATCAGGGGAAAGGAGTAAAGGAGTTAGTATTATTTCAGGGAAAAAAAAAAAATTTACTCAGTGGTATATGTAAGCTGTTCTTCAAGACCAAACACTCCACTTTTTAATTATTACTTAATTCCAGGAGCAGCAACTGAATTTCATGATGTTACATCTAAATAAGAGACAGGGTTTCAACTCACATAGAAACCAAATGACAAGCCAGGATTCAAATTCAAAGGCCCTAACATCTTCAGAGCATCCTCCCATCTCCAAAGGGTAGAAACTTTCCTAGATTAGTTGGCAGAAACTTCAGACCTGTGGTAATCTCACAAGTTCAAATGTTCTTGTGAAATTTCCATCCAATTGGGCACATCTGAACTGGAACCAGAAAATAGTCTTGGTAACCAACCTGGAACTAGATCAATAGAAAGTGAGGCAGATCTGAAGATTAGACTTTGAAACTCCTTAAATTTGAAAGGCATTAGGTAGCACTTTGAAATACCACCGAGCAGGGGAATGATGGGACACTTAGTAAAGCAGTGCCATGGCCTGCCCACACAAGAAGCCTTGTACTAATGCAGTCAATCACACCAGAGCAGCTCAAGCCAGGGAAGGGGTTTTTTGTTCATACAACAATTTGTGGGATTGTGAACAGGAATGGTTGGGGAGTGCTGGGACAGTGGAGAATAATTAATTTAATCAGAGTAAGTAGTGCAATATTGCATGGGGGAACCATAGAATACACAAGAGTTCTTCTAATAGAGTCCTTTTAATAGAAGCCTTCGTGCTACAGAAATTAATCAAGTAAGAAAAAGCTTGCTGAGGACATCCACTCCTTCCAGGTTGCAGGCATACACTGCTCTGATGAAGTCAGAACTTTTTCCTGGACTTGGGATTTCTGCCCCAGCTCTCTGCTCTCCCGTACATTTTCCACTTGATCTTGTGTTGTCCTTTGGACAACAGTGTCCAGGTGCACACCACAGACATGTCTTTACGGGATATTTGGACAAGCACAGAGTACAGATCACTCTTGGCAGCTCTGGTTTCCTTTGAAATGTGGGACAATGACAACACACACGACCAGCCCAAGAAAAACCCATAATGAGGATCCTGTCAGAAATTTCCTTCCAGCTAAATCCTTCTAGGAAAATATGACCTCCGGGTCCTATTCATGAGCTAGTAGGATATTTTGCTCTGTACACCTCACTTTCTGCAGCTGTAAAACA